>NC_081181.1:174522801-174822801 GCF_029867415.1 Vicia villosa
GTCCCATGCTCCAGTTTGATCCATCTTCAATAACTGCACAACAATTTTTCACTAACCATTACTAACTACTCTCTCTTGTCCTATTTATAACAAATAAAAGAAAAAGATTGAAGTTTACCTGAGGAGTTTAAGCCCTCGTCTTTCTCTTGGACTACTTCTCGCAATTGACACTTTCCAAGAACCTTCATATTATATAAGAATTATTCCATATTTTCTATCCAAATCAAAGTTATATAAAGTGTAGTATATCTTACATCCCATATCTCTTGATCGGTGTGTTGACATAAAGGGTCCAAGTTATATCTTACTGTCCCGTTAAAAAGGGTAGGATCTTGAGGTATAATCCCAAAACGCGACCTTAAATCATGAAGGCCGATCAATGATATGTCTATGCCATCAACTACAACTTTTCCTCCGGTTGGTTCCACTAGACGAAATAAAGCACCAATAAGAGTAGATTTCCCACTTCCTGTTCTGCCAACAATACCAATCTTGTGACCTGCTTCAAATGTGCATGTGATCCCATGAAGTACTAGTGGTCCATCAGGCCTGTATCGTATCTAACATGGTATAAACAAACATATTATGTACTTCATTTCAAATCCCGTTTTTCTAAACATTATGATGCTTCGCATTTTAAAAATAAAATACCAGTTACCTTTAAGTCATTTATTTCTACTTTGCCTGCAATTGGCCAATTCAAAGGAGGGCGATTTCCTTCTACAATTTCTTCGGCCTCACTTTGTATATGCATATATTGGTTTAGCCTCTCTACTGATATTATATGATTTGCAATAGTGCATTGACTTTGAACCGAAAATACTAAGGAAGAATTTAGTGCAAGACCATAAGATAGAGCCATACCAATAAATCCTGGAATGAAGGATATTGAAATTTAGTAATTTGCATAGTGAAAGTTGATTCGATTTTTTTGAGAACAGAAGAAAATAATTATAATACTAACAATAACCAAATTCTCACCAGAAGTGAATGTCCCTGGTGGAAGTATAACCATGCAAAGCGCCGCAGAGGAAAGAAGACCCGCGCTTATTGTTTCTAACCGTTGGATCAACCACTCATTTGAGGCAAAACTAATAAAAAACGCACTAGCATTAATGTCAATTAGATCAAGATTCTTCTCAAAAAAACGATCTTCCTCGTGAAAAGCCCTTATTGTCACAGCTCCTGCAACAGTTTCAGCTACATGGTTAGCTAAGTAGGATTTCGTTGTGCCACTCATCCGCATCACTTCTTTTGCTGAGGCAAAGTAGTATTTCTGCTTATAACACAAAATATGCTTTATCGATATTTGCTTTCTGTTCAAGTTATGGGTTTTTGATTAAAAGAACATGTCCATTACCTGCAAGCGAATTGTAACGTAAACCATTGGTATAGCTACAATCAATACTTGCCAAGTGACAACAGCTAAAACCGTAAGACTCGAATAAAAAGTTATATTCGATCCCACGACAAAAGTGAGGCTAAATGGAACGTCAAGATCCATAATGCTCAAATCAGATGAAACCTAAACAAAGAAATAAAAATGAAATAAATATTTTTTTACTGCATTACATATCAAGGAAATTATTGTTTACTATGCTTACCCTACTTAGTATCCTTCCCAATGGTGTAGAGTCATAGAAAGACATTGGTGCACGAAAGAGGGAGTTCATCAACTGTAGGAAAAAGTGTTTTGAAGATTGAAGTCCCAAAGCAACTACATATAGACTTCTGATCAATGCGAAAAAGGTCGAAGAAACTCCAATTAGGAAATAAACTAAAATCAACTGCAACGTGCTAACACGAGGATTGTCTACATTAGAAGCCATCCATGAGTTTTGCAATATCTGACAAACCATAAACATAAGGTGACCGAGTGAAGCCACAAAGAAGAATATATAGCCTTTCATCCGATTCATATATTGTAAGTAAGGCTTTAATCCTATGTCTCCTTTCTCTCTTTCTTCTTGCTTAATTAATTGATTTCCGTTTGTTTCTTTGATCTGCTTTTCCATGAAAGTCCGTGTAACCTTTCTAGAAGTTGAATATTCCTTCGAAATAGTAACATTCACAAGCTGGTTTGAACCTGCGGTCTCCTTGTGAGCATTGACAAGGTCCTGGAATTTTCGGCTTCTTGTCAATAGGTAGTGAAATGGACCAGCTTCTAGGATTACCCCATCTGACATCAACTGTAAATAGAAGAGATGAAAAATGGAGATTATAAAATACTACAAGATGAACGAAGACGTAATCATTACTCTAAGATGAGAGAAATTACCAAAACAAAATCAAATGCTGGGAGAAAATCAACTTGATGAGTCACAAGTAGGACAGTTTTCCCTTTGAGTCCTTCCATGATGTACTCCTGTCAGGCTTCAAAACAATCTTTTAGTAAAAAAAAAATGACATTAGACATGTAAATGAAAAACATGAAGAAAAAATATCATTACATTAAATAAATTTTTTGCAGTATGTGCATCAACTGCACTAAACGGATCGTCCAATAGATATATATCAGCGTTCTCATAAAGAGCTCGGGCTAGTTGAATTCGCTGTTTCTGACCTCCACTTAAATTAACTCCTCTCTCACCTATTTCAGTGAGGTCTCCAAAGGGAAGCAACTCAAGGTCCTTCACCAATGAAGACCTTTGAAGTGTTTCTTGATATCTTTGATCATCAAACTCGGATCCAAACAAAATATTTTCTTGTATTGTACCTGTTTGGATCCATGCTGTTTGGGAAACATATGCAAACTTCCCATAAACACCAATCTGTAATTCAGAAAAAGAGAAAATTGGAATATCATCCAAGCTATAACAAATTAGAGTATGACTAGAAAGAAATAAAAGCTTACAGTTCCCTTTGTATTAGGAACTTCTCCTAGAATTGTTGCTAAAAGAGTTGATTTTCCAGAGCCAACTTCTCCGCAAATAGCCACTTTTTGCCCGTGTTTAACGTCCAAATTTATGTGTCTTAGTGTTGGCTTTGATACATTACCTTCCCATGAAAAGTCGGCTGATTTTATTAAAACCGAGCCTTTGAGGTTGTCATTAAAGCACCTGCTCTTGAAATTTGCACCCTGTAGTTCTTGTGCCTCAAGGAAATTACGAACCCGAGCAAATGCAACTTTTGCTTGAATGATCACCGTAAGTACATCCGGGATACCAGTAATGGGCTCTTGAACCAGGCGTAAAGTTGCCACAAAAGTGAAAACATTACTTGCATGCAAAGGAACTTCAAGGAAGTAACATGCTAGAAATGAAGCAGCAGACACCAACACCGGCGAGGTCCAAAATAGAAAGAGAAGGTACGCCTTACTTGATTGCACTGCAGATATCAATTTGAGTTCCACATTTCTTAACTTTTCTATAGCATTTTTAAAACGGCTTTCCCACGCGTATAGCTTTAGCACTTTCATATTCACGAGAGCCTCAGAACTAGCCTTCAATCTCTCATCTTGTGCCACCATAAGTTCGCTCTGAAACTTGTGTTGTAACTTTGCTATTGGAGTGTTGCAAAGCACGGTGAGAACTATAACCACCAATGAAGCTATTGTTGCTAGTCCAATTGCTCGGAAAAGAATTACTAACGCAATACACAATTGGAGGATTGTTGTCCATGTCTGGTGAAACCAAAATGGAAATTCTCCGATTCTATAAGCATCCACAGTCATATAATTCATTATCTCACCGCTAGAGTGAATCAATCTAGAAGAATTAGATAACCGTAATGTTTTTCTATAAATACTTGCAGTAAGTAGCGATCTAACTTTCATCCCAACAATTCTACTTCGGAAATACCATTGTCTTTGTGATAGGGATTCTACGATCTTCATGATGAAGAGTGATATGACCAACACATAACCTTCATATTTGAAGCTTTCATTACCCTCAGAAACCAATATGAAGGCATTCAGAAGTAGAGGGCCACAAGACACAGCAAGTACCTTGATCAAAGCAAAGAATCCTGTCATAAAGATCTCTTTCCAGTGGCATAAAACAATTGTCCATAGTACCGAAGAATGCGATGATGGTTCATTTTCTCCCTGTCTGTTTACTTGTTCTACAAACGACAAATAACAACTCTCTGCTCGTTCAGACTCTTGTAACGTTGGAATATCCTCGTCTTGAAGTGTTTTTTCTTGTCCCTTTTTCATCAATGGATTCAACCACCAAAACGATATCTTACTAAAGAATCCAGCTTTCGCAAATAAGGTTACATTGTTATCAGGAACAACATCGTTAAACTCACCATTTAACGGAGCATAAAGGCTTTCGGTAGTGTCTCTGACAGTATCTTCACATTTAGATGCTTTATAAGTGCATAACATCAGCAAGATTGCTCCTGGAAAAGATATAACATCTAAAGTCGCCGCGAGGGACAGTTCTCTGCTTCGAATAGCATACGACATCGATAGAACACATAATATACTAGAAACAAAGAACATGAGAATGGAAAACAGCCACAACCATACTCTTGAGAGTTGTTTTATCTGAAGACTTATGGTTAAACCTACAACCAACCATGTGAGTCCTTGAAAGAGTTCTCGTAACAACCAGTTAAGAGGAAAGACATTGTGGTTTTTCCTTAACTTCTCCTCTAAAACCCAAACTCCTAAGCATAAATGCAACAACCCAATAGAGCCATCGGTTATGGCAGAAACTAGCTGCAAGTTTGAATATCTTGCTGTACTCCGAAAGGGTCTTGAAGAAGACTTTAGGAACATTATGATTGATAACATGATTAACATGAATAAATCAAAGAAAATGAGCAACAAGTGGTTGATGCATGAAGAAGGATCTTTCAAAAACTTGAAATCATAACTGAAAAGATTTTGTCCATTCTCAGAACAAATCATGCTCCAATAATCCTCCATCTTTTTAGCTGTGTGGCAAAAAGCACTTTGCACCGTCAAAGTAAATATCACAACTTTTCAATCTATGCAACAAGTTCAGTTTTTGTGTGCAGATGAAAACAAAGAAAAGAGCATCATTCATCTAACCTCCTCATTACACAACATTACACAAAACATGTGACCAAGTTTAAATAACATTCGCGTAAAGGATTTAGTGATTTCGGTTGTTCAAGATGTTGTAATGTTGATTGCGATCTTTGTGGTGTGAATTAACCACAAGTTGTCTTTTATCACAAATACGGTGAATAAAAGTATCGATATCGACACCTTTCAATACTGTTTTGTTGCAGCCGTTTTTACAGTAACATAATTTTATTTTTAAACTTTCATGTGACATTGTTCTAACATCCTTAATGTATTTTACTTTTATTTTTATGGTTGTCTGTTTCTAGTAAATATTTAATTTTTAAAATATTACACTCACTATCCTATAACATAAATAGGCAAAATCATGTGAATTTTCAAGACAGGATGTGGAAAACGCATATGGACAATTGCATAATGGCTAAATTGGTTTGCTTTAATATTCTATGATTAAATCTCTGTCATTTTCAACTTTTCTCTTGGGATAAAGGGCACTCACTATTTTAAAATTGTATACATATATTTTACACTAAAGCCACTTTAGACCCTACACAAAATAATAAAGTATTGCCAAGAGTTAAATTAATTGTAAATGATAAAGCTAAAGCCACACAAACTGACAGTGAACAAAAAAGTTTTATGAACAAAGGGCACAAAACGACAAGAAATGACCCAAAACGACAATGAACAAAGGACATTCATAAAGATCAGACATTAGGTATGGATTGTCGAGTTTATATTATGGTTCTAAATCAAGATCATCATCACACAAGAAATGATTCAATGAATTCAAGTCTACGGAGTCGTCACGCCTTAATATTTTATCTGATTGCTAAATCAAGATCATCATCACACAAGAAATGATTCAATGAATTCAAGTCTACGGAGTCGTCACGCCTTAATATTTTATCTGATTGAGGTCGACCAAACACCTATGAACCGTTGATTATAAAGACAACTAAACATATTAACGTCAAAAACTACAAGGCAATAAATGACTATGGACTGTTGATTAGAAAGACAACTAGACATATTAACGTCAAAGTCTAGTAAAGGACGAAGAATGTTCTATTACTCTTAGACGTGCCTTAGAAGTACACATCAGAGTTGATAAGAATCGGAGAAGGTTCTACTGCTCTTATTGAAGGCAGTTGTAGTAAACATAAGGTTTTCGACTCTAAGAAATTCTAGTACCTTCTAATAAAAGGCATACGCTGAATTAGTCTTAGTTACACAATTTTATTATATAAAAATTTCACATTTACGTGACTTGAACATCAGAATGTTTGCAGATATATCTTCCACCATCGAACCAAGGTAGAAGATCGCTCCAAAGTTTGTTGTCAAATCTTTGTTCACTTTCTATACATGAATTAGAAAGGTCTTTTCTAGATCATAGTTATATATTCAAATGGTAAATATTTATAGTTTTGATATTGATCTTTTGTCAAAATAAAAAATTTGTTTTGTTTTTATACATTTCAAATACAATATGGTTTCTAAAGTGAAAGATCAAATATGTTCATCAAGTCTTGTACTGCTAATTTTAACTATTAAATTAAATAAATCCATATAATATAAATAGTCATTACCGCACCTTGACTTTATTTGAGAAAAATAAATAATAACTGATATCTGATAGCTTATAATTGATGATTGGTAGTTTATAGTTGATGATCAATGGTTGATAAATAAATTTGAGTATTTGGTAAATTAACAGTTACATTAAAAATTAATAAATACAAAATAACATAAAATGACATTTTAAAATAAGAAAACCGTGGTCCCTTGCTTTGTTATTCGGTCGGTGGAAACTCTGGATGCATCTAGAGGAAATTTTATGGTACTCGTTGGTGAGTTGAAGATAGGATATGAAATCGTGGAAATTGGAAGTCGATTTCCTCAAATGGCATCAATATTCTGTTTCGGAACCAGAAATGGATGATTGCTAAAGCTATGGCAGCGCGAAGCTTTTTTCGGTGATTCCGTAATGCAGTACCGTGGATCCAAAGTTGCGATCACGATGATTCTTGAACCAGAAAAGTTGATACGACGGTTAAGAGAGGTGTACCTGCATGATTATCACTCCATCGTCCAATTCAGTTTAGGATTAGATAATTGAAATGGGAGTGGAGATTAGAGATTATGTATTGAAAACCCTTTCTGAAGGTATTTATTCTTTAGACTTGATGTAGCAGGTTAGATAAGTGGGTCTCGTGTTATTTGGCCTTTGGGAGACACATAGCCATGGGTACTTGGGCCTTTGACCGACACAGTGTGTATACACTTATCATATTTTGGATAAATCACACCTATATATATATATATATATATATATATATATATATATATATATATATATATATATATATATATATATATATATATAATTGAGTTTAGAATGACACTTCTTATTTAAAAAATCGGTTTTATAAGTTTTTCTTTTCATTTTGACTAAATAATTGAGTTTAGAATGACACTTCTTATTTAAAAAGTCGGTTTTATAAGTTTTTCTTTTCATTTTGACTAAATAACGGGCCCGTTTGTTTTGGCTTTTTTTAAAAATGATTTTTATAGTGTTACCAAATTTTGTGAAAAATTTTTTTGCAAAGAAACTTTTTATAAAAGCTTCAAATGAAAATTTTGTTTGAATAGATATTCTTAGAATGTGATTTTAGGTATTTCATCTATTTATGGGAAAAAAATTTGAATATCAAAATTTCAAAAAATCACTTAATTTTGAAGCTATTTCAAATAGATACATAAAAATCATTTTTGAAATACAACTTTTTGAAAAAATTATGATTTTCACTGAACTTTGGTCTTCAATTATGTATGTTTATGTTATAAGATGTCAAAATTAATGTTTCATTTTAGAAAAAACAAATATAAAAAAACTTGTAATATTTTGAAAAACGGTTTTAGAAAATCTATTTT
The DNA here is from genome assembly GCF_029867415.1 of Vicia villosa. Classification (NCBI taxonomy): domain Eukaryota; kingdom Viridiplantae; phylum Streptophyta; class Magnoliopsida; order Fabales; family Fabaceae; genus Vicia; species Vicia villosa. The sequence goes on from NC_081181.1 coordinate 174,530,738, forward strand.
AAAAAATACAAAGAAAGAATCCATTTTTTTAAAGCTGAAACAAACTGGCCCAACATTGAACTATTTTTTATTTTATTTTGAAAATCCCTCAATCACAGTAAGCTGGTACAATTTTTCTCCACTTCAATGTGATTCTGCTGATTGAAAATGAGACCAGTATTCTTTTACAAGGTTTCCAAACATTGATCTTTCTCTGTTTATCAACTTTAATGGCTCATCATACTCAACCAATTTTCCTGTAAATATAATCAAACAAAGCGAGCTCTTAGCATATTTTTATTTTCTCGAGAACTCAAATGAAAATGTTAATATCATTCAAGGATGAATTTGATTATTTTTTTCGACATTTAGTATGAACATACCATCACTTATGGCAAGAACCATGTTGCAATCCATCACAGTTGGTATCCTATGTGCTACTGTTATCACAGTACAATTTGCAAACTCTGTCCTAATGGTATTCTGAAGAATCAAATCAGTTGCATTATCAATTGATGCAGTCGCTTCGTCTAGCACCAATATCCTACTTCTCTTTAAAAGAGCACGTCCCAAACAAAATAGTTGCCTCTGTCCAATGCTCCAATTTGACCCGTCTTCAACAACTACATAATATTTTAACTTATCTCCAAACAATGTTCTTGCATAAAGTTTAGTTTCAACATTAAAAATTTGAACTAGAAAGAGTACCTGAGGAATCTAAACCACCTTTATCTTTGACAGACTCTTGCAATTGGCACTTTTGAAGAACCTTTGCATGGAAAACATATATTGTTAATCCTTCATTTCTAGGATAAACAAAATTAAAACAAAATGTAGAAATTATAGTAATCACCTCCCATATTTCTTGATCAGAATGTTGAGATAAAGGATCCAAGTTATATCTAACAGTCCCAATGAAAAGGGTAGGATCTTGAGGTATAATACCAAAACTTGACCTCAAGTCATGAAGCCTAATAGATGATATGTCTATTCCATCAACTAAAATTTTCCCTCCTGCCGACTCCACAAGACGAAACAATGCACCTATAAGAGTAGATTTTCCACTTCCCGTTCTACCGACAATACCAATCTTGCGCCCTCCTTCAAATGTGCATGTGATACCATGCAATATAAGTGGTCCGTTAGGCCTGTATCGTATCTGAAAACATCATACAAAAAAATAAATTATTCGGATAGTTTCATCTCGCATTTTTTCAAAATAAGTATAAACTACCTTCAAATCTTTTATTTCTACTTTTCCTACAACTGGCCAATTAGGTGGAGGATGATTTCCGTCTACCATTTCTTGGGCGTCTCTTGGTATATCGGTGTATTGACTTATCCTCTCAACAGATACTATATAATTTGCTAGAGTGCATTGGCATTGAATGGAATATACTAAGACACTGTTTAACGAAAGGCCATAAGAAAGTACCATACCGACAAAACCTGCATGAAATATATAATGTATTGATCATAAAAGCTTATAATTTTTCAAAAATATAACATGATTCAAACAATGACATTTGAATGTTAATAATACTGATGTCTCACCAGGAGTTAAAGTCCCTAGAGGAAGCATAGAAATGCAAAGTGTTGCAGAGGCAAGAACGACTGCGTAGATTGTTTCTAACCGTTGGATAAACCACTCGTTTGAGACAAAACTGTGGAAGAAAGCACCAGCATTGAGATCAATTAAATCAAGATTCTTGTTGAAAAAGCGTTCTTCGTCCTCAAAAGCTCGGATTGTCATAACTCCAGCAACAGTTTCAGCTACATGGTTAGCTACTGAGGACTTTGTTGTGCCATTCATCCGCATAAGTTCTTTTGCACATGCATAGTAGTGTCTCTATTACAATAAAAACACATATTTACTTACAAATATTTTCTAACTTAAAAAATTATTTATCTATCATACCGTATCATTCATCTGTCTTACTTGTATACGAATAATAACATAGGCCATTGGTATACACAAAAACACGACTTGCCAAGCGATGGATGTTAAGACTATTAGCCCTGCATAATAAGATATAGTGGATGCTACCCCACTGGAGAGGCTAAAAGCGATATCAAGATCCACGATACTCAGATCTGATGAAACCTACATAAAAATAAACAAGTGAAACAACAATCCAATATATTACTTTATCAAATTGCGTTACACGGTAAAAACAATTTTATAAGCTTACCCTACTAAGTATCCTTCCCAACGGCGTAGAGTCATAGAAAGACATCGATGCACGAAAAAGAGAATTTATTAACTGTCTAAATAAAACTTTTGATGATTGAAAACCCAATGCAACTGCAAGTAGACTTCTAATTATAACGAACATTGTAGAACTAAACGCAATCAACAAGTAAACTCCAAGCAATTTCAATTCGCTGACATGAGGATTGTCAACACTAGCAGCCATCCAGGAGTATTGTAATATTTGGCAAATTACAAACATCAGGTGAGAAAGACCAGTGGCAAGGAAGTATATGTAACCTCTTTTTTTATTGAGATATTGTAAGTAAGGCTTCAACCCCGTGTCTCCTTTTTCTCTTTCTTCTTGCTTAATTAACCGATCACCATTTATAACATCAATCGACTGCTCTGAAAATTCTTGTATCTTCTCTTTACTAGACTTTGAATGTATTGAAGTTAAAGTAACATCTGCAAGCCGGGAAGAACCACCTTTCGTTTTGTGTGCATTAACCAGATCCTTAAATTCTTCGCTTAAGGTCAATAGATCATGATAATTAGAAGCATATTGTATATTTCCATCCGACATCAACTGCAGATAGAAAAGAGAATTGTACAATAAGAAATTTGAGTACACAAGTAGAAGTTGACATCATAATTTGCAAGAAATTACCAAAATAGAATCACATGCAGGGAAAAAGTCGACTTGATGAGTCACGAGAAGGACTGTCTTTCCGGTAAGTCCTTCCAATATATATTCCTGTCAAATGTCAAATCCATCTTTCAATAAAGAATTATTCTTCTGACGTAAATGCAGTTTGTTAAGAAAGAAGTCATTACACTGAACAATTTTTTTGCAGTGTGCGCATCAACAGCACTGAAAGGATCGTCTAAGAGATATACATCTGCATTCTGATAAAGAGCTCGAGCAAGTTGAATTCGCTGCTTCTGACCTCCACTTAGATTAACACCTCTCTCTCCTATCTCGGTTAGATCACCACGCGCAAACAAATCAAGATCCTTCATCAATGAAGACCTATGAAGTGATTCTTGATACCTTTGAGAATCAAAAGGTAATCCAAACAAAATATTTTCCTGTATTGTTCCTGATTGTATCCATGCTGTTTGAGAAACATAAGCAACCTTTCCATAAACTTCGATCTGTAAATTACAAAAGAGAATTTGACACCAATGAATTAAAATATAACAAAGTATATGATATGAAGGGAATAAATGCTTACTTGCCCCTTAGTGTTAGGGAGTTCACCAAGAATAGCTGCTAATAAAGTTGATTTTCCGGAGCCAACTTCTCCACAAATAGCTATTTTTTGTCCAGGACTAACATTTAAATTTATGTTTCTTATCGTTGTTTTCGATATATCATCTTCCCATGAAAAATTCGCAGACTTGATTACAATTGAGCCCTTCAACTTCTCATCATAACAATTTTTTCTAACAGTTGTAGTCTGTAGCTCAGGTGCCTCGAGAAATTTAACAACTCGAGAAAAAGCTATCTTTGCTTGAATGATCGCTCCAATAACCTCTGCAATGGTTGAAATAGGCTCTTGCACAAGGCGCACAGTTGCGATGAATGTGAAAACATTATTTGCATGTAAAGGAACTTTCAAGAAGTAACATGCCATAAAGGTAGCAGCAGAGACCAAAATAGGTGATAACCAAAAGAGAATATTACTATATGCCTTTTGTAATAGAACTGAAGATAACCATTTTAGTTCAACATTTCTTAAGTTTTCGATAGCATTTTTGAAATGGATTTCCCATGCATATAACTTCAACACTTTAACATTCACTAGAGCCTCAGAATTCGCCTTCAACCTTTCATCTTTGGCCACAAGAAGTTCGGTTAGGAACTTATGTTGTAGCTTTGCTAGTGGAGTGTTTAAAAGCACAGTCAAAATTATCGTCACCAATGTTGCAATTGTCGCGAGTCCAATTGCACGGAAAAGGATGACTAAAGTAATACATATCTGAAGAACGATTGTCCATGTCTGGTGAAACCAAAACGGAAACTCTCCGATTCTATAAGCATCCACATTCACATAATTCATTATCTCGCCACTCGAGTGAATCAATCTAGCAGTATTGGATAATCTCAGTTGTTTCTTGTAAATTGTTGCTGTAATTAATGACCTAACTTTCATACCAATGACTCTAGAATGAAAATACCATTGCCTCTGGGATAAGGACTCTAAAATCTTTGTAAACAAAAGAGTGATAGCCAATAAGTGACCTTCATATTTGAAACTTCTATTACCTTCAACCACCAATACAAAGGCATTCAAAAGTAGAGGACAAGAAGATAAAGTGAGTACCTTGACAAACGCAAAGAATCCCGATATCAAAATCTCTCTCTGATGACACAGAACGATTGTCCACAACAACGATGATCGAGATGACACGTCTTTTTGATTTTGACTATTCAACAGATCCGTAAATAACGAATAACACACTTCTACTCTATCTGACTCTCGCAATTTAGGAATGTCCTCGTCCTCAAGTGTTTTCTCTTGACCCTTTTTCATCAATGGATTCAACCACCAAAACGACATTCTACTAAAAAGTCCAGCATCGGCATAGGGTGTTACGCCTATCGGGCTATCACGATCAACATCATGGACCTCACTATTTAAAGATGCATATAGACTTCCATTAACTTCCTTGTCAATGTTTTCATACTTACATGCTTTGTATGTGAAAAAAAGCAGCAAAAATGATCCCAAAACAGATAGAACATCTAAAGCAACCTTAAGGGACAACTCTTTGCTGCTAAATGCATAAGATAAGGACAAAGCACATAAAACACTAGAAACAAAGAATATAAGTATTGAAAATAACCAAATCCATGTGCTTGGAAGTTGTTTCAACACAAGACTTGTAGTCAAAGCAACTACCATCCATATGCATCCTTGAACAAGTTCTAGCATCCATAAACTAAGAAAAAAAACAGTGAGATTTTTCCTTAAATTCTCCTCTAAAATCCAAATTCCTAAGCAAAAATGCAACAAACCAATAGAGCCATTGGTTATTGCAGAAACTAGCTGCAACTTTGAATGCCTTTCCACCCTATTCTGACCTTGAATAGGCCTCAACAAACACTTTTGAATCATCATAAATGACAGCATTATTAGCAACAACAGATCAAGGAAAATGATAAACAAATGGTTGGTGCATGAGGAAGGATCATTCAGAACCTCAAAAGCGAAACAATAATGTTTTCCTCCATGCGAAGAAAAACAAGCAGAACCATCACAGATCATGTTCCAAAAATCTTTCATTTTGTCTAGTGAAAATCTGTAACAAATATCATTGCATCACAGTTAAAATTTTGTCCTAAAACATAAAGCATACTAAATCATGTAGCAACAAGATTTAACAAAAGTCAAGTTAATATATTGAGCACTGTTGTAAGTCACGTACATGTTATTGTTGTAACTTAATTGGTTGTTTCTGAGTGGGATTTTGTGAGTGTGGAAATGTCGGTATTAGTAGAGAGAAATAAGGTGACAATTTAGGTTGCTGTGATTTAAGGACAAAATTTAATGCAATGTGTCCGAGATTATATTGCAAGAGATTAAGTATCATAAATGGATGATGGAACACTTGTCTCTTGCAAACAACTTAATATATGTACTACTCTTTAGAGCATGATTGTAGAGAGATTTTGGAGAAGAAATTCTGTTAAGAACTAGCTAGACTATAAAACTCAGATCAAATAGGCATTAAAAGAAATGGACAATAAACAACTTCATACTTTCTTCATAAACTCCAATGAAAGAGGAAATACAATTATATATAGCTAGGGTTGGGAACCAAAGAGGATCCTAGAATTGGGCTATGGGCCCATACGAAAATACAGCAAATTAATAACAATAGTCTTTAAAATAAAAAGGCACTTTCTTAACTCTCTTGGGCCTATTGGGCTGCATAACAATACTCTCATCCTCTTGGAGAACCTTGTCCTCAAGGTTCAAAGATTTTGGTGGCGTTGGGCTTTGAAAACATGGTGGAGGCCCATACGGAACAGATTTTGCAAGGGAGGGATTTTGAAATCCGCTGGCAGCTGGTAGGAGGGAAAAATCTGGAAGGATTATGTTGGGCAGTGTGCCCTCACGCGTGGGAAGACCAAAACGCGGAAAGTGGGTCCTTGGCGTGTGAAAATTGTCTTGGAACTGTGCAGACAGCTGGGGCGTGGAAGACAGCTGGGCCTGGGAAAGCGTGTCCACCATTGGATGAACATCTAACGGTGCAGAAGCTTTAATGAGAGATCCGTTGAGATCACGTGGGGTGGAGTGTTCAGACTTAAACCCTTGAAGTGAAACACTTAAGTCTCCATGTTGCGTTCCAAAATCATTCACTTTCTCTTTCTCTTTCTCTTTCTCTTTCGCTTTCTCTTCAGAAACTTTCTCAGTTCTAGTTTGTTCTCCTTTGACAAAATCGCTCTCAGTATGCGATGAAGGTGCCGGCGCTCCGTTCATCTTTGCTGGGTCAGATCTTAGCGCACAAGATGGGGTCAGAGACGAAGGTAAGATATCCGGCAACGTTCCGCCATTTATAACAGATTCCGTTACGGTTTCTTGTATTGATTCATTCATGTGCGTTTTGCAGGTTTCGGTGGATGTAGATTCACCTGGATCTAACAGCAAACGTGTGTCAGGCGGTATTGGGTGGAAATCCTTCTCTGGGTTGTCTCCAAAATAAGGACGGAGGAGGGAGACGTGAACAACAGGGTGTATACGTGACGAAGACGGAAGATCCAACATGTATGAAACATTTCCGACACGTTTAATGATGGAGAAAGGACCGAAAAAACGTTGGGCTAATTTGTGAGACGTCCGCTTCTGAACTGTTTGTTGGCGATATGGTTGAAGTTTGAGAAGGACAAGGTCATGAGGTTGAAAGGTAACGTCACTTCTTTTTAAGTTCACTTGTTTCTCCATTTGAATCCGACTTTTCTGAAGATGTGCTTTTAATGTCTTTAAGATCTCCTGATGTTGTTGCAAGATGGTGTCCACTGAAGGTTCCTGGGCAGATCCAGACAAGTAATCTGAGATTGAGGGAGGGTCACGACCGTACAGCGCGCGGAAAGGAGTGGTTTTGATGGCGGAATGAAAAGAGGTGTTGTACCAATACTCTGCAAGATGAAGGTACTTAAACCATTGTCGGGGGTGTGTGCTCGCAAAACACCTAAGGTATGTTTCGACAGATCTATTCAAAACTTCGGTCTGACCATCTGTTTCCGGGTGGTAAGCAGTGCTGTATTTTAAAGTTGTTCCCTGTGTTTTGTGAAATTCTTTCCAGAAGTTGCTGAGAAACAAAGGATCTCTGTCGGAGACAATAGATCTGGGGGCTCCATGAAGGCGAGCAATGTCCACTGTGAAACGATTTGCAATGTCTTTAGCTGTGAACTGAGATGGAAGAGCAATGAAGTGAGCAGTTTTGGAAAGGCGATCGCAAATGACCCAAATACATGTATGACCAAACGAATTCGGCAGATGTGTGATGAAATCCATTGAGATATCGTCCCAAACCTTTTCTGGAATTGGTAAGGGCTGAAGTAAACCTTTCTTTTTCTGTGTTAAATATTTGTTATGTTGACATGTATCACAGAATTTAACCATGTGTTTAACTTCTTTGTAAATGCCTGGCCAAGAGAAAGAAGCAGAAACACGCGCAAGAGTGGCTTTAACGCCTGAGTGTCCAGCTATCGGGGTGGCATGAAATTCTTTTAGGACTTGTGCTCGCAGTTGATCTATGTCTGGTATGTACAACTTATCCTTATAGAGTAACAAACCATTTGATTCCTTGAATAGCGACTGTTCTGCGTCATCTGTTTGTAACTTCGAAAGTAACTGTTTTCCTGCTGTATCTGTAGTGTAGAAAGAGCGCAATCTGGATAGGAGATCCGGTATGGCTGAAGACAAAGAAAACAACAACGGTTCCTCTGCAGAATATTTCCGACTTAGAGCATCAGCGACCACATTTGACTTCCCAGGTTTGTAAAAAATTTCGAAGTTAAAACCCTGTAATTTCGCTGCCCACTTTTGCTGTTCTGGAGTTTGGATCTTCTGTAACAACAAATTTCTTAAGCTTTTCTGGTCTGTATATATATGAAATTCCTGCCCAATTAAGTATTGACGCCACTTCTTTATTGCTTCTGTTACAGCGAACATTTCACGGACATAAACAGAGGAAGCTTGCATCCGAGGACACATCTTTTTACTGAAAAAGGCAATGGGATGGCCTTCTTGGGACAACACAGCACCTATGGCTACTCCTGAAGCGTCGGTCTCAACAATGAATTTTTTTGTAAAATCTGGTAGTGTCAAAACCGGCATGTCGGTCATATGATGTTGTAATTCTGTAAAGGCTTTGGAGGCCTCTGTACTCCAAACAAATTTAGTGGAACGCAAAAGATCGGTGAGGGGAGCGGCGAGAGAGGCGTATTTTCTTACAAAGCGACGATAAAATCCGGTAAGGCCCAAAAACCCTCTGAGTGCCGTGAGTGAACGTGGCTGAGGCCAATCTAAAATAGCCTTAATCTTTTCTGCGTCTGGTGCCACTGTGCCCTTGGAAATCACATGTCCTAGGTAGTGAACTGTAGGAACTGCAAATACACATTTAGATAGTTTCACCACATAACTGTTAGCCTTAAGTAATTCAAAAATCACCTGCAAATGATCTAAATGTTCAGTAAAATTGGAACTATAAATCAGTATGTCATCAAAAAAAACTAAAACAAATTTTCGTAAATATGGTCTCAAAAGGTCATTCATAGCAGATTGGAATGTAGATGGGGCGTTAGTCAAGCCAAAGGGCATAACTAAGAATTCATAATGTCCGTCGAAAGTACGAAAAGCTGTTTTATGTGTATCTTCTGATGCCATTCGGATCTGATGATAGCCTGAGCGTAGGTCTAACTTGGTAAAAACTTTTGCAGAACCGAGTTCATCAAGTAGTTCATCTATTGTGGGTATGGGAAAACGGTCTTTAATTGTGACTGCATTCAATGCGCGGTAGTCAACACAAAAACGCCACGTCCCATCTTTTTTTTTAACAAGTAACACCGGGGATGAGAAAGGACTATGGCTGGGTATGATTAGGCCTTCTTTTAACATTTCCTCAATAATGTTTGTCATGGCTGTCTTTTGGGAATGAGGGTATCGATAAGGTTTCACATTGATAGGGTTAGTGTTGGGCAAAAGGTTAATGTGGTGGTCGTGGGAACGAGGAGGCGGAAGGGTATTGAGTGGCTGAAAAACTGAAGGGTAATTATGCAGAATTCTGGAAAGTTGTGGGTCAGTATCTTTAGGTAAATTGTGTAGTGGTTCAGGTTCCAAGGGAGGGTTGGGTGATGGAGTGGAGTGTAGTATCATTAGATGGAAAGAACTAATTGAGTGTTGATGGATTAATTGTTTCAATTGGTGGAAAGAAGTGGGTTGGGGAAGGGAAGTAGAGTCTCCTTGTAAGGTCATTGGGGAGTTGTTATGTTGGAATGTAATTGAAGGAATAGAAAAATCAGCTTGGATGGTTCCAAGTGTCCTTAGCCAAGCCATCCCTAGGACAACATCAGCCCCCTCAATGGGTAGAAGGTAGAAAGGTAGTTTAAATTGTTTTTCTTGGAGAATGAGTTTGACATTGGGACAAATTCCTTCACATTGAAGGTGAGAGCCATTTCCGACCATAACGGAGAATTGAGGAATTGGAGTGGTAGCAAGATTGAGGTGCTGGGCTATTCGAGGCTGAAGTATGTTGTGAGTGCTCCCTGTGTCAACTAGGACCATAACTGATAGACCTCCAATCAAGCCTTTGAATTTAAGTGTTTGTGGAGAAAACTGGCCCGTTAGAGCTTGAGTGGATAATTGAAAATAGGTGTCCGCTGGGTCTGGTTGTGGATCCTGCTCTTGAATTGTGTCATTTATAATGTCGTGCTCCACAAACTCATCCTCACACATAAGAATAAGAAACCTTGCTGCTGCACATTTATGACCGGGTATGAATTTCTCGTCGCAATTAAAACATAACCCTTGGGCTCGTCTTTCTTGAATCTGGGCTTGTGAAAATTTTCTAATGGGTAAGCGGTTGGGTTGGCTGGTGGAAGGCGGTTTAGAAACCGTGTTTAGTGGGGTGGAAGGGTTGGGAACTGTTTTTTGTGACAGACTCAAAGAGTTAGTGTATATGGGCTTGCTGTATGTGTTGGCATAGGTTTTGGTGAATTTGGGCTTAGAGTCCTTTAGTTTGGCTTCAATCAATTTAGCTAAGCCAATAGCTTGTGATATGTTGGTAGGTTTGTGGACTGCCATCTCATTTCGTATGTCAGGATGTAAACCAGAAATAAAGCAATTCAGAATAGCTTCTTGGGGCAATCCCACAACTTGATTGCCGAGCTGTTCAAACTTGGTTTGGTATTCCACAACTGTGCCATCTTGTTTTAACTTAAATAATTCAGCCTGATGATTTTCATAAGTAGATGGGCCAAAACGCAGCTCTAAAGCCCGTGTAAAAGAGACCCAATCAGTAAGCAAATGACTATGATGCATCCACTTAAACCAACCAAGAGCATCACCTTTCATATAAAAGGAAATAAGCGACAAACGATTTTCTGTCGGATAATTGTAAAAACTAAAAAACTGTTCTGCTTGAAACAGCCACTCTAGTGGGTTGGATCCATCAAAAGGGGGAAGTTCAAGTTTGGGTGTTCTGAGTGGTGGTAGGGTGGGAATATGGGTTTGCTGTGAGTAAGGGTTTGGGGGGGAAAATTGAGTTTGAAGATTCTGGTTAGATAAAAATGTAGGGATTGTTGGGATAAATTGTGGGTAAGTAGGGAAAAGTGGTGGTGGGAGAGGGGCAGAATAGAAGCGTTGCTGGGTAGGAATAGAAGGTTGAGGAATGGGTTGAGTCATGTAAGTTGATTGTCTAAGAGGGGTAGTGGCAGAATGGGTAGGAATAGAAGGTTGAGGAATGGGTTGAGTCATGTAAGTTGATTGTCTAAGAGGTGTAGTGGCAGAATTTAAAATCTGGGAAAAAGGGGTTGATCCAAAAGAGATGGAAGATTGATGGGGAGACTTACCAGAAGAACTAGATCCCGAGGGTCCTGTAGCAGCAGCGGTCTGCTGTGGCTGTTTCTCCTGCTGCAGCGAGATCTTGCCAAGTGCAGCCATAAGCGCCTCGTAGCGGGAGTCCTCCACGGACTTCTCGTTCTCAAGTTGAGTCCGGATCTGTCCAACTTGTTGGGCCAGATCTGAAGAAATCTGTGCAAAACGATCATCAATCTGGTCATTAGCTTCTTGCATAGCATGAGTAATATGTTGGGAAGTGAGTTGAATGGCTTCTTCTAAAATTTCTTTAGAAGAAAGATTTGGGGGTTTTGGGGGAGCCATGGGAGGGTAGAGTAATGAAGATGAAAGCACCAATGTTAAGAACTAGCTAGACTATAAAACTCAGATCAAATAGGCATTAAAAGAAATGGACAATAAACAACTTCATACTTTCTTCATAAACTCCAATGAAAGAGGAAATACAATTATATATAGCTAGGGTTGGGAACCAAAGAGGATCCTAGAATTGGGCTATGGGCCCATACGAAAATACAGCAAATTAATAACAATAGTCTTTAAAATAAAAAGGCACTTTCTTAACTCTCTTGGGCCTATTGGGCTGCATAACAAATTCGAAATGATTTGTATTTTTTTAATGACAAATTGTAAGTATATGTTTACATTTTTGTTAAAAAATGAACCATGAACTTCCTATTCCTTTTAACTCAACTATTTCAAATCAATTGGTTGCACTACAAGAATAAAGCTCTCCTCCGAAGTGTTTTAGTGACGTGATAATCACGTGTCAAAAAATTAATAGTTGCGACGTGATAATCACGTCACTGCCTTTAAATAATATAAATAATGTAAAGTCATTGGGAGTCAGATATTGATTATTGAAAAAAGAAGTTGCGACGTGGGAAACACGTCACTACTAAAAAGTAAAATAAAAAACACTAAATGTTGTAACGTTCACATGAGGAGAAAGGTTCAAAATTTCAAAAAATTAGTTGTGACGTGTTAAACACGTCGCAAAATTTAAGAAGGAAATTTCAATTTTCATGAACTGATTGGTGGCAGACAATTGCCTCTTCTACCCATTTGTATTTCTTTTTTAAAAATTAAACAACGTATAGAAGTTTCTATAAATGATTGAAGTCTGATTCTTAATGGAATGTGTCTTCGTTAGCGATTTGCAAAGAAGAAGAGATGAACCATGGAGTAGTTGTTCTATGCTGAAGATGACATAGAATAAATAAAGTGACAATCAATCTTAATGTTTAGAGCATTCATGAAATACACGAGAGTTGGTTCAAAAAGAGAGACACCATATCAAAAAGTAACTAACATAGTCAATCTATTTCAATAGTGGTGGATGCCATATCACGATACTCATCTTTCGTAGAAGAGGGGAATACAATATCTTGTTACTTAGTTTTCCAAGAAATAAGAAAGTTTCCAAAAACACTACAAAATTTATGGTAGAATTATAATCTATGGAATCACCAATTCAGTCAACCTTAGAATAAACATGTAACTTTTATGAGGAAGATGAAAGACATAAAAGGTTTAAAAATTGAGTTCCTTAAAAATAATGAAGGACATAAAGAGCAACTGGCAAATGTACTGTAGTGGGAAAGACAATAAACTGACTAACAACATGAACAATTTAAACAATATTAAGTCGGATATTCGTAATATACACTACGCTGCCAACTAAAGTAAGATGCACATTGAGATTTTGTATAGGAACACCATAAGAGAGAGCATATTTTCCATTCAATTAATGAAGACTATATGTTGCTCTGTTATTATAAAGGCAAGTTGTTGAAGGATGTTGGAAATGTAATTGAATTGAAAGAGAAGGTAGTCGCTAGGAAATTAGACAACTTCAATCCTGAAGTTCCTCATGAAGTAATTAACAACACCTAAGACCTTCATCTCAAACTGCTTGATTAGTTGTTATATTAAATAATCAATCTTATGAACATGATCACTTGTAATAATCATATCAACAAGATATAATAAGAGTAAAATACGACAATGATAAGTGATTATGACAAACAAAGTAGAATCACGATCACTAGAGTTGAAAACTAAGAGATATAATAGTAATGGTAAACTTCTCAAACCAATACTAGAGTTAGTTTCACACCATATATAGCCTTGGTTACCTTACGCATTTCCCCTTCATTATGAGGAACACCCAGTAGAGGTTCCATATAAACTTTTTCGTAAAGATCACCATTTAAATAAAAAGGATATTTAAAATCCATTTTGAGAAATATGCAACTGACCAATTGATATAACTACAATAAGAATGCGAATAATAGTTTTCTTGGCCACTAGAGAAAACATTTCTTAATAATCCATAACATGTTATTGAGAGAATCCTCTAACCACAATATGAGGTTTGTAGCGCTTAAGCGATCTATCATACTTAGTTTTGATTTTGTATATCCAACAATACCTAATGACGCATCTTCTAGAAAGCAGACATAACAATTCCTAATTATTTGTCGCTTGTAAAGCAAAAAATGTTTTTGTCATATCTTGCTACATAAAAAGGTCGAAGATACACTCTTTATAGGAATATGACTTAGACAAGTTTTGAATAGAGGTTAGAGAAAAAGTAAATGAAATAAAGTAAATGAAATAGACAAAATAAAAAAATTAAGTAAACTTAGGTTCTGTTAGGTAAAATTAACGGTTGGGTGATAAACTAACTTATAGTTTATAGCTTATGGCTGATAACTTATAGCTTATAGCTGATGATTGATGATTGATCGCTGATAAGCTAATTAAAGTTTTTGGTAAAATTAACGGTTTAACTAACTAATAAATGTAAAATGACATAAAAAGACATTTCTTAATTAATAAATAATTGCATATTTAAGATAATTAAAATTTATAAGGGTATTAATGGAAGAAAAATGATAAGCTATAAGCTATAAAATAAATCACTATTTAAAATAATGTCTATAAAAAAGTTAAAATCTAGTAGAATAAACTATAAGCTCGTGATAAAAAGACTGTTATCAAACAGGTCTTTTATTATCATACGAGCTTATAAGCTATAATCTATAAACTCAAAATATAGTTTGTCAAACAAAGCCTTATAGTCATAAGATGGATAACAAGGACACATAAGAGTAGTATGAATAAAAAGAGAAAAGATCATAGAAGATTGTTGGGTAGCCCGAGAACAATAAGCTTATTAATATATGGAGTAGAAATAGTATTATTTTGGTAGTTCACAACATTAAAACCACTAGAGATATTATCATTAAGGCCAAAAGATCAATATGGTTGAGTTATGAATCACTAGTAATATGATAATTAGAGGAAAGAGAGTAAAAGTGAATGTGTTCAAAAAAAATATAACGGGAAATATTTAGTCTTCTTTCATGAAGATCATAAGAACATATCATTTTTAATCATCCCCATAACCAAGGAAAATACACAAGGAAAAATGAGAAGACAACTTACTAGGTTTTACTTGTGGACGAAGAACAAAGCAAGAAAAAAACTTTCAAAGAAGAATTAACAAGGATAAAATAATACAACTTTTCAAAGGAGGGAATACATGATGTGATAGACGATGAAATTCTATTAATAGCTTGAACAATAGTAAGGATTATGTCACCCAAAAACTCAATTGAAACAAAAGCATACAATAAAATAGACCTCGCAACCTCAACAACGAGACATTGTTTCATTTCAACAAATCCATTTTATTATGAAGTGTTTGTAAAAAAATGTTTGATGAATGACACACTCATAAGAACACAATTCATAGAAGTTGTTACAGGCACATTCACCACCTAAATCATAATAGAAGCACTATATAACAACATTATATTGAGTCTTAACCATGACACATAACATATGGCAAATGTAAAATAATCCATAATTAATTTTCATAAGAGACACCCAACATTAATTATCAATAAATGAGACATAATATCAACATCCAACTTTGCTAAGAATTGATGATGAACACCATACATCATAGTGAATTAGATCAAAATGTGCATAAGAAATGAAAACACTTTTCTTAAAAGGTAAAGCTAAAAATTTAGCAAGTTTACAACATAATAATTAGAAATATCACTAATTTTTAACTTTTTTAACGCTTTGGTAGAAGCCAAAAATTTTAATCTAGAAGAAGAAACATGTCTAAGATGGGAATTTCATAAATAAAAATTTGAAAAAAATTATTCAAATAAAAATATGATAACAAGTCAGTAGTGAAAGTTGAAGTTACATTATTTAGGACTCTCAACTCATCAAAAATATTAAATTCCATTGTCCACGACATGTCCCAATCAGCCTCCAAGAATGTGGATCATGAACACAACAAAGAATTGAAGAAAATATAACTGAGTAACCATAATCATCCAATTGACAAATATAAATGTACTTGTGAAAATACAATAAAGGGAGAATATGCTCACATACTGGATCATAAGAGACTCTGTATGCTGGATTTCGTAGATTAGTGAATGGATTTCTCAACCCTTAGTCCCTTGGGCTTTTTCTCTATAGGCCATTCAAGCTACTTATTTCTAGGCTTAATAAAGTTATCCGAGTATGGTTTCTAACCTATGGATTTTTCCATGATCCTAGGGTTTTGACTAGATCATGAAGTTGAGTGGAATCGATCTCCATTAATCATATGAGAAGCTAGTGGCTACCAAAGGCATGAGCTGATCTGTTTTACCATAGTTTATATCAAAAGTATTTGGCTTCACGACCATGGAGCACTGGTTTGGGAGGTATGGATCTTCCATCCCACCTAAACAACCACGCCCATAAATGGACTTGAAACCCATTATGGATTATTGGGTTGGTGCTTGGAAAATTTGGGGTCGGGTCGGGCGACCCAAGCTTCAAGAAAGGTGGATCAAGAAAACCTTGACTCGCCCGACTCGTCTTATGGCTCTTTTATGTGGATTTGGACCATTTGATATATGTTGTGTTGCCCTGTTAGAGGGTTTTTGTAACATCTCCCTTCATGGTCTTTTAATGATAATATTCATGAAGTTTGTGGTATGCTTATTGATTTATCATTGATGCTTTTTGAGTTCACGGATACACTTTGTGAGGATTATACTTGAGGGGTGGTGAAATTTCCAACTCTGACTCAAACGAGATGGACTCTTAGGGTGGACTCGATTCCTCATCGAGAATGTGGATCATGAACACAACAAATGTCCCAATCAGCCTCCAAGAATGTGGATCATGAACACAACAAAGAATTGAAGAAAATATAATTGAGTAACCATAATCATCCAATTGACAAATATAAATGTACTTGTGAAAATACAATAAAGGGAGAATGTGCTCACATACTGGATCACAAGAGACTCTGTATGCTGGATTTCGTAGATTAGTGAATGGATTTCTCAACCCTTAGTCCCTTGGGCTTTTTCTCTATAGGCTATTCAAGCTACTTATTTCTAGGCTTAATAAAGTTATCCGAGTATGGTTTCTAACCTATGGATTTTTCCATGATCCTAGGGTTTTGACTAGATCATGAAGTTGAGTGGAATCGATATCCATTAATCATATGAGAAGCTAGTGGCTACCAAAGGCGTGAGCTGATCTGTTTTACCGTAGTTTATATCAAAAGTATTTGGCTTCACGACCATGGAGCACTGGTTTGGGCGGTATGGATCTTCCATCCCACCCAAACAACCACGCCCATAAATGGACTTGAAACTCATTATGGATTATTGGGTTGGTGCTTGGAAAATTTGGGGTCGGGTCAGGCGACCCAAGCTTCAAGAAAGGTGGATCAAGAAACCCTTGACTCGCCCGACTTGTCTTATGGCTCTTTTATGTGGATTTGGACCATTTGATATATGTTGTGTTGCCCTGTTAGAGGGTTTTTATAACATCTCCCTTCATGGTCTTTTAATGATAATATTCATGACGTTTGTGGTATGCTTATTGATTTATCATTGATGCTTTTTGAGTTCACGGATACACTTTGTGAGGATTATACTTGATGGGTGGTGAAATTTCCAACTCTGTCTCAAACGAGATGGACTCTTAGGGTGGACTCGATTCCTCACCGAGAAACGAAGCTTGGGAAAGGCGAGGTGATTTAAATCCATTATACATTGATCTCTTTTAGAGAAGCACATCCCTGCGACAAAGATTAAAGGGCAATTTTCTTGAGCGTTGCTTAGAAGGCGAGTCACTCAAGCGTTTATTGGGACGAGTCCCTCAAGCTTAACATAGAGGGTGAGTTCCTCATGCGTAGCTTAGAGGGTGAGTCCCTCGAGCATTGATTGGGGTGAGTCCCTCAAACATTGGTTGGTGCATACGTGCAACATTTAACGCTTTAGTTATATGTACTTTTATTCACAATTCATATTTCGCCCTTTGTAGGTCATTTTGTAATCATGCCCTTCGGGGTTCTAAGGAATATGTTCACGCTTTCTGGCGCTCTGTTTAATTGTTTTCTTGGAATTTACTGTTCGAAAAATCAAGTTGTAGTCTCGAGGCGTGTTTTTCCTTTGGCATTTATGTGGCCTATTGAGGCGGCCATGACTCCCTCCTGGGATCCAGTAAAATTGTCTATCAAGCTTAACATAGAGGGTGAGTTCCTCATGCATAGCTTAGAGGGTGAGTCCCTCGAGCATTGATTGGGGTGAGTCCCTCAAACATTGGTCGGTGCATACGTGCAACATTTAACGCTTTAGTTATATGTACTTTTATTCACAATTCATATTTCGCCCTTTGTAGGTCATTTTGTAATCATGCCCTTCGGGGTTCTCAGGAATATGTTCACGCTTTCTGGCGCTTTGTTTAATAGTTTTCTTGGAGTTTACTGTTCGAAAAATCAAGTTGTAGTCTCGAGGCGTGTTTTTCCTTTGGCATTGATGTGGCCTATTGAGGCGGCCATGACTCCCTCCTGGGATCCAGTAAAATTGTCTATCAAGCTTAACATAGAGGGTGAGTTCCTCATGCGTAGCTTAGAGGGTGAGTCCCTCGAGCATTGATTGGGGTGAGTCCCTCAAACATTGGTCGGTGCATACGTGCAACATTTAACGCTTTAGTTATATGTACTTTTATTCACATTTCATATTTCGCCCTTTGTAGGTCATTTTGTAATCATGCCCTTCGGGGTTCTAAGGAATATGTTCACGCTTTCTGGCGCTCTGTTTAATAGTTTTCTTGGAATTTACTGTTTGAAAAATCAAGTTGTAGTCTCGAGGCGTGTTTTTCCTTTGGCATTGATGTGGCCTATTGAGGCGGCCATGATTCCCTCCTGGGATCCAGTAAAAGTGTCTATTAAGACGACAATGATCATTCACTGAAGGTCCAATAACATATTTCTTGATTAGGCGACAAGGATCCTTTAATGAAGGTCCAACAATATATTTTCTAATAAGATGATAAAGATCCTTCAATGAATTTTCAGCAATGTATCATCTGATAGGGCGACAAGAATCCTTCAATAAAGGTTCAACAATTTAGTTACTGATAAGCCGACAAGGATCCTTCAATAAAAGTTCAACAATATATTGTTTGATAAAGCGACAAAGATCATTTAGTGAAGGTCTGACACTATATTGCTTAATAAAGCAGCAAAAATCCTTCGATAAATATTTTATATTGCACAGTTACAACATTAAAACCGATCGAAGTAGCACGCATAAATGAATATAGAGATTTACAACGGTCATGTATTATATTATGTCTCCATGATATTCCTACTTTTCCTTATATTCATTTAGGGAGACAACATCAACATCATCACATAAACGCAAAAGGTTTAAGCCCTTAAAATAGGAAAGGCCAATTGCAAATATTAATTGTTAACATGCGTTGTACCAATCTGTGTTTCTTTCCATGGAAGTACATTGGATTCACATGTAACTTTTACTGTAAAAAGTTTAATAGTTGAGATATTAAATAGGTGAAATATTCAATAAACTAATTATTTAATGAACAAAATAGTTAAAATATTTTTTTCCAACACAAAATATTTTAATTATTATTGAAAAAAAATTGTTTTACAAAATATCGTAAAACCTACTATTATTTATTTTACTAAATATACCTTAACTATTTAATATTTTAAATAATCAATTATTTAATAGTTATTTAATATTCAGTTAAAATAATTAAGTTTTAATTAAAATAATTATTTAATATTTAATTATTTTATTAAATTCATACTTTAACTATTTAAATTTGATATTAGTATTAAATAAATATTTGAAGTATTAAATAAATACATATGTGTTTTTATTAAATAAATAAATATTTGAAGTATCAAATATTTTAACTATTTATTAATACTAATACTGAAGAATTTATGTAATATATATAATGTTGCAATTTCTTGAAAGAATGGAAAGAGTGGCTTATGGTTGAACATTAGCATGTGAGGGTAAGGGGCATGAGTTCAACCCTTGTTGGGACCAAAATTATGGACTTTTGCATTTTAACATTAGATCCAAACAAAAGAACTGCGTTAAAAAATAAAAAAGTGATTGCCAACTCAGGAAACGTTAGCCACTTAAGCATTTTTGTAACAGATTTGGACCAAAAATCAAATGTTACAGGGACGAAATCATTATTTAAGCCTAATTAGATTGAATCAAAATATGACAATTTCCTTTACCGCATCAAAGAAAATATTGTTTAAGATATTTGAACAATATCTTAAACACTAGAATATCCCACTTATAAATACTCTCACTTATAAATATATTTGAACAATATCTTAAACACTAGAATATCCCACTTATAAATACTCTCACTTATAAATACTAGAATATCTACTTTTTTAATCAATGTGAGATTTTGTAACGTTTTGTTTCTCAATGCTTCCAATTCACACTTGTTTTTCTCAACATGTTTTACCATGCTCCACAGTGGACGCTAATTTTACTTGTGAAATACAATAAGAGGAGAGTCTACTTAGTATTCCTAATTATTATTTTTTTGTATTTGATTAACTTTCTTACGAATATCATGTATGTCACGTGTTGGTTAAATTGATAGAATAAAGAACATGGGTCAAGGTTGGGCGGCCTAGGTCATAGTCGATTGATCCGGGGTGAGGCCTGTAAGATTCTTTCTTTTTTCCATGGGCGCTTCTCTCTAGGCTATTCGAGCTGCTTCTTTCTAGACTCGATAGTTATACCAATCCAATTATAATCCTATGGATTCGACCTTGATCATAGGGTTTTGACCAGTTCATATGAGTGAGTGGTACCGACTTTCCTTAATCATAGGAGAAGTCGTTGGCGACCTAATGCATGGGTTGATATTTTTACCACGATTTATGAAGTATTAGTCTTCTGATCATGGATCACTAGGCCATACAACATGGATCTTCCAACCCACCTAAACCACCGTGCCCATCATTGGACTTAAAGTCTATTATGACTTATCAGGTTGGTGCTTGGAAGATATGAGCTCAGTTTAGGCGACCCAAACTCCAAGTAACCTGGATAAGGCGACGACTAACTCACCCGACTTATCTTATGGCTTTGAGCTGTTTGAGTTACAGGCCATTTAAAGCCTAACAAATTTTTCGAGTCCAATAAGCAATAACCAAGACTTTGAAATTAGTAATATTATAAACATCATAATATGACAAATTAGGCATGAAGGCAAAACAATTTCTACTAATGATATAATGGTATGTGAGTCTCATCAACAATATTAAGTGACACAAAAGATGCATGATTTAAAGATACAATTGATTTATAATGTAATTTCCAATTTTTTTTTGACAATATTTTAAAAAAAATTAAAAATAATATTGTTGAATTAAGAAATACAAATATTTATATTAAAATGTTTAGGAGTTTAATGATGATGTATTTAATAAAATTGATAAATTAACATGTATACATAATAATAATAATAATAATAATAATAATAATAATAATAATAATAATAATAATAACTTATAGAGATATTACAAAAAATAATTGTAGAAATTTAATAAATAAAATAAATCATTGTAAAAAATAATTAATGAGTGCCGAGCATGAAAATATTGAGTATAGCTTGCATTTAATAAATTTTTTTGAGTAAAGTACTAAGTTTTTCTTTTCATTTATTGATAAATAAAGCCTCCAGAAAAAGTGGGGTTTGGTAGTGTTAAGTTAGCTAGATTAATTAATGTGACAATGACAAAATGAAAAATCTCAAAGAATTGGTGCAATTAATGTGACATGTGAAAAACTGAAAAATCAGAGAGATGGTGCTGTCAAAGTATAGTATTAATCAATGAATAATGAGGAACATATGAGATCAAAATATATTTTCTTGTAAGAAAATTTAATACATATTCTTGAAAGTATTATATATTGCTTTCATATTTACGATGAAAGCTATATTTGAGTGAGTTGGACTACGATTATTTAAGTGACATTCCGTTACCTGAGTTAAATGAATTTAATATTCTATTTTCTTTTTTTTTTTTTTAGTGAAAGTCTATTTTAGTCCCTCACAAAAACTGCAGAGTTAGATTAGTCCCTGAAGAAAAAATTTTTTACAAAATTTAACTGAATCATGTTAGTCCCTCTTTTAATATTTTTTTTCAAACGATTTTTCCAATTTTTAAACTGTGACTAGACTCCTATTTTACGACTGTTGATTTGAAATTATTTGTGAAGAAATTGTAGATAAATCATCGCAATACCACGATGTTCTTTTTTTTGTTTGATTTATTATCAGGCTTATGGGTGAGTGACTATGGTTTTTCTTGTTATGTATTCTTGTGTATTAGGTGTTGTTATTGTTTCTGTTGTTAATGATCTTTTAGGAAGGTTTAGTTCTGCTGCTGAGGTGATTTAGGCAAATTTCTTACTTTGGTAAATAATACTTGTGGCGAAAATAATACACATGATATGTTGAAAAAAAATTGGTTTATAACAAAGTATTTAATGAACAATTAGGTATACTAGGTAACCCAGCTTCTGGTGAAAACTCGGACTCTGAAGACCATGTGCAAAGGAACATAACCTCTAACTCGTACTCAACTTCTGAAAGCAGGTCTATCTTGTCAAGTCCAGTCATGATTTAAAAATAGGAAAAAAATCATTTGGAAAAAAATATTAAAAGAGAGACTAACATGGCTCAGTTAAATTTTGCAAGAGACTAAATAGAGACTTTTTTTTTCTTAGGAACTAATTTGGACTTTTTTTTTGTGAGAGACTAAAATAGGTCATCATTGGCAGTCTAGTCACAGCTCAAAAGTAAGAAAAAAACCAGTTTGAAAAAAATATTAGTAGAGGGACTAACATGACTCGGTTAAATTTTGTAAGGAATTAAACAGACACATTTTTTTCTCAGAGACTAATCTGACCTCTGCAGTTTTTGTGAGGGACTAAAATGGACCTTTACTCTTTCTTTTATAAAAAAATTGGGTGAAGGTCCATTTTAGTCTCTCACAAAAACTGCAGAGGTGAGATTAGTCCCTGAGAAAAAAAGTCTATTAAATCCCTTATAAAATTTAACCGAGCCATGTTAGTCCCTCTACTAATATTGTTTTAAACTGATTTTTTTCTTACTTTTGAACCGTGACTGAATTGTCAATGAAGACCCTATTTAGTCCATCACAAAAAGGGAGAATCCAAATTAGTTCTGAGAAAAAAATTTCTCTATTTAATCTCTTACAAAGTTTAACTGAGTCATATTAGTCTCTCTTCTAATAATTTTTTCAAACGATTTTTTCCCATTTTTAAACCGTGACTGGAATCCTATTTTAGGACAGTTGATTTGAAATTATTTGTGAAGGGATTGTAGATAAATCATCACTATACTACGATGTCCTTTTTTTTGTTGGGCTTATTATCAAGCTTATGGGCGGGTAACTACGATTTTTTTGTTATGTATTCTTGTGTATTAGGTGTTATTATTGTTTCAGTTGTTAATGATCTTTTAGTAAGGTTTAGTTCTGCTACTGGGTTGATTTAGGCTAATTTCTTACTTTTGTAAATAATAGTTATGGCCAAAATAATACACATGATATGTTGGAAGATAATTGGTTTATATCATATTCTTTAGGTTTTGATGATAATAAAGTATTTAATAAACAATTAGATGTACTAACATATGTTCAAGTGTGCAAGATCATTAGTCAAAGAATTTGACGGGCTCTGATTCTGATTGGAACACATGAAGAGAAGTTTGAGACTCAAATTATAAAATATCAGAATCTGGCGACTCAAATTCTGAATGATAAGATTCTGATGTCTCACAGCTAGGTAACTCAGCTTCTGATGGAAACTCAGACTCTGAAGATCATGTGCAAATAAACTTAACTTCTGACTCGTACTCAATTTTTAAAAGCAAGTTTATCTTGTGAAGTCCAATCACGGTTTAAAAATAGGAAAAAATCGTTTGAAAAAAAAATTAAAAGAGAGACTAACATGACTCAGTTAAATTTTGTAATGGATTAAATATGGATTTTTTTTTCTTAGGGACTAATTTAGACTCTTTTTTTTTTTTTTGATGGACTAAAATAGTCTTCATTGATAGTCCAGTTGCGGTTCAAAAGTAAAAAAAATGATTTTGAAAAAAATATTTGTAGAGGGACTAATATGGCTCGGTTAAATTTTATAAAAAATTTAATAGACCTTTTTTTTTTCAGGAACTAAACTGACCTTCTGTGAGGGATTAAAATGGATCTTCACTCTAAAAAATTTGAGTGATTAATTTTTTATAAATCAATAATGTAAATATTTTAGACATATGTATTTGATTAAATTACAATGGTTAAATATTTGTAGATTTTTTTAAAAAATTTCTTTAAAAAATAAATAATATCATTTAGTCAAATTACAAATTAAATAGTTTTACATAATAATTCATATAGTATTTAAAGTATGGATTTATTTTATCACAATTTCTTTTTTAATTTCAAAAACTTTATTTTATTTCATCTAACTAAATTAATTTTTACAACTAGCAAATCCTAATTCAATGAAGAAGATCTAAATATCAGAATTAGAATTCTTAATATCACTCCGTTTCTACATAAAAATTATTTTAACATGAGTATTTTATTTTGTATAGAATTATTGTTGGTACCTCTAATGTATTGGGAATATTATAGTTAAAGGTGGCAAACGGGTCCGATCCGTTAAATATGTCCGTTTTGCTTGCACTTTAGTGCGGAACGTGTCAAGAGTTTAGGTCTACGTCCTCTAGTATGTCTGTTCCGCTCCGTTTTTTATGCGGTTTTTACAAACACAAACATTTATATAATTTTTTGAGTTTTTGCCAAAAAAAGAAGTCAAACCACTATCTTTTATTGACAACTTACTACAAAGCAAGATTCTAAAATTTGATGCTTAAGTTCTTCAATCAACAAGCAACACACTCTTCATTGCATGAGTTGATAAGCCTTCTATCTCAAATCTCATTTTGTATGAATTCTTCACTATATATCAACTACATACAACAAAATGATAAAGCTTGTATTCTAATGGTCGGATGCAGGGACGGAACTATATATCAACACACTCTCGTTTCTTACGTAAATTCTTGAATTCATTCATTGCTATCATTCTTTTTAAAACTGACATTCTATCTAAAACTTTTCCGATTAATTTTTTACATTATCTAATTATGTGTCTAGAGTATCATAAAATATGTATGAATTTGACTTGATTTTATTAATTACATGTATATTTATTATTTAAATTAAATAATAAATTATACAATTTAAAATATAAAAATAAGCATAAATTGAAGAATACTTTAATAAATTATTTTTTTAAAACACAACGCAAATAATCAATAATTTAAATATATTAACATCATTTAAAAGTTACAACTATTAATTAGTTAACAAGAAGTTGAAATAAGAAAGAAATTTGCAATAAACACATTGTTCAATGAATGTTCCCCAACAATTTCTTGCTCTGTCACCCATCTAAGTTTCCTTCTCGTACTTCCATTTACATTTCAATAGAAAATAAAGCATTTCTACGGAAATTTTCTAACTTGTTTTTATTGAATCGAAGACATTTGTGTTTATAGATCAAACCATAGTTTCAATTGAATTTTCATTCTTCATCCTGACATAAAATTGTTATTATTTAGTTTTCAAAAATTGAAATCAATCCAAGATGATTTAAAATAAAATATATTAGAATAATATTTTTTTAAGTGAAGTTTTCATTTCAAAAGATGAAAATATAAAAAATATCAAATAAGTTAAATGCAAGATATATTTTATATAATTATTATAAAAATAATATAAAAAAGTATGCATGAAACCAAATATACTGAATGAGAATCATAAAACAAAAAGAAAAATGAATGCTGAACAATAATATCATTCACATATAACTTATATAAGAGTAAAACTATTGTTTAGTTAAATAATGCTCTATATAAATCGTTTTTAGATAATGAAGTGAAACAAATATGAAAGATATATATTGACCCACGAGAGTTTTCAGCGTGATTTTTTTAATTATCATTCAACTTTAAATTTTATGAATTGTCATGTGTTTGTCTGTACTAATGTCAATACATATTTGAAATAAAATATTTATCAAATATTTGTTATTTATAATTTATTGAAATAAAATTAAAATTTAATTTCAACCAAACGGGAAAACATTAAAAAAAAACAATTCAAATCTAATTTTAATTAATTTATAAATGATACATATTTTTATCATATTTAGATTAATGGTACATTTTCCCCATATATAAGGATAAATGGAAGAATACCTCACTAACTTAATTAAAAATATAAATATAAGGATAAATAATGTACTAAATAATTTAAAATGAAATTTATATTTGAACATAATATTTTTTAAGTTGTGTTTTTTTTTTTTTTTTACAAAGTTGAGTTTTTATTTAAAGACAAAAAAGTTGAACATTTTAAAAATGTCCGGTGCAGTAAATGGAAGATTTTTTTATGTAGTTATTATAAAAAATATATACCAATATAGATAGACATGAAACAACCTAAAAATAGAAAAACAATGAAAGAATGAAAGTCATAAAAAATGAATACCTAACACCAACATCATTAACATATAATTTATATATATGAGCAAAACATGTTTGTTGAATGATCATACTCACTCACTCACTCACTCACTCACGTATAAATGATTTTTAGAAAATGAAATGAAACAAACATGAAAAATACTATTGATTTATTAGAGTGTTAGTTAGTTATTAAAAATAGTATGAAACATGTGATGTTTTTAACTGACAATCATATACAACACAACTGTTAGAAAAATAATATAAACTTTTTTTTTCTACGGTTAATATTTGAGTTTTAAACTATTCAATTTAATTTCAAACTAGTAAAATACTCATGTCACTTGAATGACACATATTTTTAATTAATTTATAAATGATACATATTTTTATTATATGAATATTATATGAGTATTTAACATTTTTATGTGAGAACATGAAAATGAATTGAAACTATTAAATTTTAAAATAAATTGTAAAAATTATGTGTCACTTTTTTTTCTTCTATATAAAATATCCTCATTTCTTAATCATGCTTCTCATAAGAGCAACTTGAATTAGAAGAATTAATTAAGGCTCGACGGTTTAGTAATTAGCTGAAATGAGCAAGGCCAAAGCTTTACTTTCTCTATAATGAATGTATTTAAGCCGAAATTGTGAAGAAAAAACTTCATTCTAACCATTTCCTTCCTTGAACCAAATTAGAATTTGAAAGAGAGAGTGGAGAGAATCATGGGCGAGATTTAAAGGAGAAAAGGAATAAAAATCTTGATAAAGTTGTCATTCTCATTACATGTCAAAATTGTTTGAATCCTTTAGAAGTGAAACAGGCTAAGAAGTGATTTAAGTGGCAAGTTCATCACCTTCATCTCATCTTCATCCCTATTTTAGGTTTCTCTTATCAAAAGGTGGGGTTCTATTAGATATTAATTAGGGTTTAGAGCATTTACGATCAGTCATTATTTCAAAAAAATCTTAGACAATATTTTTTTTTACTTTAGACAATGCTTTAAAGTGCTTCTATCTAGTTTTTTTTTTTAATATCAAACGCTGGCTTAAATGCATTTTAGATATTTTTTTTATAAAAATGTTGGCATAAGTCCCCTTTATGCAACACTTTGTATAAAAGTGCTAGTGTAAGGCATCATTAGGCAACATTTTTTACTTAAACCACTAGCGTAAGTCCTTTTTGGACAACGCTTTATGATAAAAGTGATGTTGTAAGTCTCCTTTAGTCAATGTTTTTTTATAACAATGTTGGCGTAAGACATCATTAGGTAGCACTTTCCATTAAAAGCACGAGCATAAGTCATTATTAGGCAACACTTTATGTTAATAAGCATTGTCTTAAAAATACTTTACACAACAATTTGATTGAATCAAATCATCTTTAGGCAGCGCTTTATATTAATAAGTGTTGTCTTATATATTTTATAGAATTTTATTGAGAAGCATTTGGTTAAACCATCTTTAAGTAGCACTTATTTTTTCTTGAGTTAAAGTCTTAGATTTATTCTCCTGACATATATAATTTTAAGACAACCAAAAGGAGTAATCAATTGAATTGTCACAATTTTATATGTAAAAAATACGAGAGTATCTTTGTAGTTTTATTTTGGGACAAATAATTTTTTGCAAATGTGACATTTATTTTGAGATAAATAATTTTTTGCAAATGTGACATTTATTTTGGGACAAATAATTTTTTGTAAATGTGACATTTATTTTGGGAAAGAGGAAGAATGAGTAGGATATAATCTTTTAGGTAAACCATTATGATTTAATCTTTTAGGTAAAAAATTAGGGTTTTAGGTAAACCATTATGATTTAATCTTTTAGGAAGAAAATTAGGGTTTATTACTAAATATTTTCATTTGCACCACACTCAACCACTCAAAACAAGTTCATGCTCACATCTACCGCAACAATTTCCACCAATGTTCCTACGTCATCACTAACCTCCTCCGTTTCCTCACCAATCTCCCTCACATTCTCGTTCACTCCTATCTTCACCTTCGCTTCTCATAGGTCCACTCCTTTAACCCTTTCCTTTACTCCGCTCTCATTCACACTTACACTCATTACTCGTAATGGACCTTATTCCAACTTGATCTTACTTGTTGATCAGAATAGGTGAGTGGCCAGCAAGACGTCTGTAGTTCTGAATGATCAACAGAAATGGGGATTGTACCTGCAGGCACTATGATGCTTAAGTCAGTTTAGGTGAAGAGGTAAGTAAGAAAGGGTAAAAAATAGAATACTTGACCCTCATGCAGAGGAGGGTTTTTATAGTGAGCTCATCGCTTGGCCAATGGTGTCCATTGTGGGCTGAGTGTTCAGACCCACAAATGATGGCTTCTTGGATTCCCACGTGAAATTAGGGATGATAAGCTCGTGCTCATCGTCCTAGGTCAACCACTCCACACTCCATAGATAGTGGATGAGTTTTGCTGTTACGAAGGGAAAAATAGTTCCTCTAGTCACGCGAGGTGTGCGGGTGCAGTTGGTGATGTGCCCCTGGGTGAGGAGAACTTGGGGAAAGTGTTCTCCATTGGCCCTAAGAGATTGGGCCATCACTTTGGGTTATGCTTGACGTAGACATGGATTGTGGCGTGCTCGACGGTGGCTCAGCCATAATCTCAGTCTAGAACAGGATCCCCCTAAGTCGTTGCTCATAGGTAGAGGAGCAATAACTTAGAGTCAGTTCGTGGGTAGTGGAGGAACGAGGGACTTCGCGCGAAGCGAGCCTTCATTTGGGCCCGCGATTACGAGCTTTCATTGCCGTAGATGGTGCTCGCCATGGACGTTTGCTAGTTCGCTAGTTTCTGCACACGAGGATGATATTCTGCTCCCAACTCATTGGATTTCATGTTGTGTTGGGATCGCAGTCGAGAGTTTAGCTTACGCTTACGTTGAGCGTTGGCTTTGCTCGCGAGCCATCACGCTACTTGCATATTTGCTTCCAATTTTTCTCCGAGACCGTGCTCGTCAAGGAATGCGAAAGTTTATCGTTTGTGTTGGATAAGAGGTGCTTGACATCTTGGAATCCGAAAGATTGATGGGACTTGAAGAGACAAATGATTTGTCTCCTTGATTCACGCGTCACAGCTATTAAAGGTGTAATGAATGGCCTGTGAATAAGGGTAATTATGAGTTGCAGAGCGTCATCGTCGTTATTGTTGTCAACCTTCGCCTCTTCCCCGAATTTGGTAAATTTTCCTCTTCTCTTGGTTTGCATATTGTTGTGAGTTCTAGAATATATGGATTTTCCTTCTTTCTATGTTTGGTTCTGGTGGGTTTTGGTGTTTGGCCATCCCAAACGCCGCCTGGTGGGGGGATCCTTCGCTAAAATCGCATTTTTCTAGTAAGAAAGTTAGTATTTCGCATGGTATTTCTTCTGGTTGTCACTCTGGCGCCACCGTTAGGGCGGTGAACAGGACTTGCGGCGATGAAGTTCATGAGTTTTGTTAGTTCCATGGTTTTGAGATTGGCATTAATTTTTCTAAAACATGGTCCTTAACTGATGTTAAGCAAGATGTTAAAACATCTTGATCAACTGTCATGACAGGTTATGCTGTCATAAGTTTTGACAAATGTTCTACCAGATGTTGTGACATCCTATACCAGAACATAATGATAGTGTAGATTGGTTTTTAATCCTTAAAGATTTGATTGAAAAACATAATATTTTAGAAGATTCAGACACTCGTACAGGTTCATCCAATCAAGGAGTTTTTAGAACAAATGCATATTTAATTTGGTTTCATAAAAAATGATCTTTGAGACTTTTTTAGTAAACTTAGATTTGATTTGTTCATATTTTGTGTGAAGATCTTGCAGATGATTGAAAAGGGAGAAGATTGGATCTGTTTCAAGAGTCCAAGCCCATTCTGCAAGAGTCTATAAATAAGGACTTGCTAGACCTACACTAGGAAGCATTTACAAATAGAAATCATGAGGGAAAATAAGGTTTTAGTGTTTTGAGAGTTATTTAAGGTTTTCGTGTTTTGCTTGTATGTCACTCATGTATCTTCTGATCCATTGAGGTAGACTGATTGTTCTTACTCTTGAAGCTTTTAAGCAAGAGAGTTGAGTATTGTTCTTGATTGGAGCTTTTTAGCAAGATCAAGTATTATTTATTTGAAACTCTAATCGCTCTATTTGGTTCTTATGGTCACAAGGTTTGTGACTTTATTTATCACTGAGGTGATTGGAAGTGAGATGGGATTTATCGTATCTATATGTTGATTTCTAGGTAGAAGTTGCACGTGATAGTGATTAGGTTGTTAGAACAAGAATTGTTCTGATCAATTATCTTAGTTTTGATGATAACAATGTATATGAATTTTGCTTTAGATAATGTGGTACTCTAATCCTATGCAATTTCCTTTTCAGGAAATATATAAAGAGTATGCACAAATCAGCGCTCAGAAGCTTTGACTCTGAAGGTTCAAACATGCAACATCAGAACATGGTCTGGCAAGACATCAGAAGATGGTCAAGCAGAATCAGAACATGGTCTATGGAAGCATCAGAAGGACTGGAGTTCAGAAGCAGAAGCACTGAAGTCATGGTATCACGCTCAGAAGCACTTCAAGATCAGAAGATCATCAGAAGAGTTCTTGACAAGGGATACACCAGAGCTGATCATATCAAGAAGATCATCAGAAGCTTACCCAGAAGATGGGGTCCAATGGTGACTGCATTCAAGATAGCAAAGAATCTGAATGAGGTCTCTTTGGAAGAGCTGATCAGCGCCCTGAGGAGTCATGAAATTGAGCTTGACGTAAATGAACCTCAGAAGAAAGGTAAGTCTATTGCATTAAAATCTAATTATAAAAAATGCACTAACGCTTTTCAGGCTGAAGAAGAAGATTCTGAAGAATCAGAATCAGAAGAAGAAGAAGATGAACTATCAATGATTTCCAGAAGAGTAAATCAACTCTGGAAAAGCAAGCAGAGAAGGTTCAAGAGCTTCAGAAGCTCAAAGAAGCCTGAAAGAGGAGAATCTTCTGGAGGCAGAAGATCTGACAAGAAAAAGGTCGTCTGCTATGAGTGCAATGAGCCAGGACACTTCAAGAATGAATGTCCAAAACTTCAGAAGGAGAATCCCAAGAAGAAGTTTCATAAGAAGAAAGGTCTTATGGCAACATGGGATGATTCAGAATCAGAATCAGACTCTGAAGACGAGCAGACAAACATTGCACTAATGGCTACAGTGGATGATGGATCAGAATCTACATCAGAATCAGATTCTGAAGAGGTATTTTCTGAACTAACTAGAGATGAGTTAGTTTCCAGCCTTACAGAACTTCTGGAACTAAAGGCTCATCTTAGTATCAAATACAAAAAGCTAAAAAAGCAATTTAAATTTGAAACTAAGAAGCTGGAAACGGAAAATTCTGAACTGAAGGAAAAAGTTTTAAAATTATCCAAAGATAGTGGATCTCCTTCTGAATCAGATAAGTCCATTCCCAGCATGAATCATATTCTGAAAGAATATGACTTGAGTTTCAGGAAGTTTCTATCTAGGAGTATTGGCAGAAGTCAACTTGCTTCTATGATATATGCTGTGTCTGGAAACAAAAGAGTTGGCATTGGTTATGAGGGTGAAATCCCTTAAAAGCTTGATTATGTGGATGATATGAAAATATCATACAAGCCTCTGTATAACCAATTTAAATTTGGTCACTCTCATGATATTAGGCACACATCACATGCTCAAAGCTTTCACATAACACACACCAAGAAGCATGTGACACA
The DNA here is from genome assembly GCF_029867415.1 of Vicia villosa. Classification (NCBI taxonomy): domain Eukaryota; kingdom Viridiplantae; phylum Streptophyta; class Magnoliopsida; order Fabales; family Fabaceae; genus Vicia; species Vicia villosa. The sequence continues at coordinate 174,562,721 of NC_081181.1, forward strand.
ACCTAAGAAATATCATGGAACTCAAAATAAGAATTATCATGATGTTCCTCCTATTGCTTATAATGCTAAACCCAAGTTCAATCAGAACTTGAGGAAAACTAACAAGAAAGGACCCAAGAAAATGTGGGTACCTAAGGAAAAGATTATTCCCGTTGCAGATATCCTTGGCGGCAAAGAAGACAAGGGAAAACATGTCATGGTACCTGGACTCTGGGTGCTCACGACACATGACGGGAAGAAGGTCTATGTTCCAAGACCTGGTGCTTAAATCTGCTGGAGAAGTTAAGTTTGGAGGAGATCAGGAGGGCAAAATCATTGGTTCAGGAACCATAAAGTCTGGTAACTCTCCTTCCATATCTAATGTTCTTCTAGTAGATGGATTAGCTCATAACTTATTGTCCATAAGTCAATTAAGTGACAATGGTTATGACATAATAAGGATGAGGTAAGTAAGAAGGTTGATCAGAAGTTGTACAGAGGTATGATTGGATCTCTTCTATATTTGACTGCTTCTAGACCTAACATACTATTCAGTGTTTGTCTATGTGCTAGATTCCAATCATATCCTAGAGAATCTCACTTAACTGCTGTTAAGAGAATTCTAAGGTATCTGAAAGGTACTACTAATGTTGGTTTAGTCTACAGAAAATCTAAAGAATACAACTTAGTAGGATTCTGTGATGCTGACTATGCTGGAGATAGAATTGAAAGAAAGAGTACTTCTGGAAGTTGTCAATTTCTTGGAAGTCATCTGATCTCCTGGTACAGCAAGAAGAAAGCTACCATTGCTCTATCAACTACAGAAGCAGAATATGTTGCTGCTGCTGGTTGTAGCACACAAATGCTCTGGATGAAAAGTCAGCTAGAAGATTATCAGATATATGAGAGTAACATTCCTATCTTCTGTGATAATACTTCTGCCATATGTTTATCTAAAAACCCTATTCTACATTCCAAAGCTAAACATATTGAGATTAAACATCATTTCATTAGGGACTATGTTCAGAAGGGTGTCCTCTCTTTAAACTTTGTGGATACAGACCATCAATGGGCTGATATCTTTACTAAACCCCTTGCTGAAGATAGGTTTAAGTTCATTCTGAAAAATATCAGTATGGATTTATGCCCAGAATGAGAAGATGAGAAGATCTCGTATATGGTTATATTCTGAAATGTGTTAGGTTTATATGTTTATAAGAAGTTCTGATATTAATCAACCAGAAGTTCTGATTCGGTTACTTATAACGTTTCAATATCTAAGTTGATTCAGAATGTCTTTTAGAGCAAAACAGCTGTCACCAGTCTTTCCAGAAAATGAACACGTGTTCGCTATTTTTGGACAAGCATGCGTGCAGTTGAGGAGATGCCGCCCTAGGTAACTGTGCAAATCATTTCATTTTGTTACTTTATCTCTCCTAACGTCATTTCTCATTAAATGCATTGATGTTACTTTATTTCTTTTTATATATTACTTCAAACATCCATTGCATTTTCTTTTTCAAATTCGTTCCTATATAAACTCATTCTCACAACATTTCAACTCTTTGCATTCTCTCTCTCTCCTTACACCTTCCTTCGTTGTCATTGCATTCTCTCCTTTCTGCATTCAAACCCTAGCTTGTGTTTCTGAAAAATATCATGAATACTTCATCAAGCACATCAAACCCAGCAGAAGAAATGTCTTCATCTCAACTGGTATCCAACATGCACAGATACGCTCCTTTGAAGACTTGCTCCATTCCTCCATCTGAATTGGAAGTTCTCTGTGAATCCTCTGTGGATTTTGAAAATCTGAAGGCATATGGTTTCAAACCTGATGCTAAGATCATGGCACAAGGATGGTCAAACTATGTGGCTAGATTGGTTGGACCATGTTTTCCAGCGCTTGTGACAGATTTCTGGGTTCATGCAACCGTCACTCCAACCGCCATTCTCTCCTTCGTGCTAGGGCATGAAGTTGTGATAACTGAAAAGCTAATCAGGAAGTTATACAACTTGGACGATGCAGAAGGAGTCACTGGTCCTCTTCCTAGCAGAATTGACTGGTTCCAGGTTGATAAGCAGATATCGTGTGCTACCGGTATTGAAGCAAATCGAACTGGTACTTTGAAACCTATTTATCAGGTTTGGGCTGAAATTATTCTGGGCTCTCTTCATCACAGAAAGAGAAGTTTTTCTTCTTCTTACATTAGTCCTGATCACAAGTACACTCTCTTCTGTATTGGAAAAAGGATTGAACTCAACATCTCCAATATCATCTTCGAGAATTTGAAGCTGGCTATTGAAGAGTCAAGGGATGATGAACGAGCACAGTATCCTCATCTTCCAAGAAATTATGTTCTTTTCGCCAAAATGATCTCCGATATTCTGATTGAAAGTGACCTAATGGACTCCCTAAGGTCTATGGGAACTCCTAACTTCTTCAGGGTCACTAGGGGTGCTAGCTTCAATGGCCTTGACCTGCTAAGAATGGAACTTGTCAAGGAGATAATTGCTGCTCCCTTTGACATCCAGCCCAGAAGAATCCCAGTTGAAGGATTTTCTACTCTGTTCAAAGCAGAACTTTGCCAAGAGGTAAGGCTCTATTTGGAAGCTTCTGTGAGAAACTCTTCTTCTATTGATCCTGCATGGATGCGTGGAAGAGTGCTTCCTTCTCAAGCTGACCTCAAGAAGGAGGATAAGAAGAAGCGAGAAAAGAGGCTTAAGAGAAAGGCTGCTCAAGAAGCTGCTGAGAGAGAACTCAGGCAGAAGATCATCTATGACCCTCTCAAGGTTGACTCCTTCGAGGCTATACGATCAGGTAACTTCTCTAGGCAAGTATACCAACCTCCACCTTCTGAATCCTCTGTCCAACCCTCTTCTTCTGAACCACAAATCATTCTCACCTCTGCAAATATCCCTCAATCACCTCCTCCTGCACAAACTCCTACCCCTCTATCATCATCTTTAAACACCCTGCAAACACCATCATCTTCTCAAGTTCTCAACCCTACCCCCATAACTACCATTCTTCCCACACCCACAAATGTACCCTCCTCATCAACCCCCTCCACAGATATTCCATCTTCTTCAACCACCACAGTTCCACCTGTTCCATCTCATCCCTTTCCCACCAGAAAATCCAACCCTTACTGCCTTCTCTACCCAGACTACAAATTCACCTTCAATCCTCCAGAACCTGAACCTTTCATTTTCCTGGAGATGTTTAGAAGTGAAGTTATAAGTAGGCTGGAACTCCTAAAGGATTCCTTTCTGCATGAGCTTGATGATGTCTCTGCTAGAAATCTTTGGAGAAGCTTTCGCCAAGATTTTCAAGTGGAAGCCATGGCTGTTCAGAAAAGGCTGGTAGCTGCTGCTCCTGCTTATGCTAGATATCTTCTGGAAATGGATGATGGAAGATATTTTCATCCAATAAGGAACATAGTCTGTCTTGAAGAGAAGCCATTTGTGGATGAACTGGAAGAAGCAACAATTGCTGCTGCAATGGAAGCTAACCCTTGTAGAGATATTGTGGTCTGGAGACCTCAGTATCCAGTGCTGCTTGGAGATTTCAGATGGCTGTTTGACCTTCTGAGAGCAAATCCTTCTGCAGAGGATCCTGATATGGTGATCCCAGAAGTTGCTGCTCCTCCAGAAGTTGAAGGTCCTTCTGCTCCAAGAAATCTAGCTGCCATTCTGCAAGCTCTTGAGAATGGAGATTCTGATCTTCCTACTCCTGTGTACGGAGATGATGTTGAGATGGAAGATGCTGATGCTGAAGCTGAAGATCATTCTGCTGAAGAAATTCCTGTTGAGGAAAATCCTTCTAATGATCTCTCTCAAAAGACTGCCATGGAAGCAATGGTGATCAATGCTGATCCTCTGAACAGAAGTTGTGAAGCTTCTTCTGGTGAACCCTCTGTTCTGGCAAGAACTCTAGAGGTCATTCAGAAGACCTAGGCTGAGATGGCTTCTCGGATGCATATGCAAGATGAAACCAATGCTGAGTTTCGCGCCTTCATCCAAAGTCAGAATGAGAGTAATGCTGGGATTCAAGCTATGCTGGCCAAGATTATGTCCAAGCTAGGATAGTCTTAGTGTCTTAGCAGTCTCTTTGTTTCCTGCATCTGTTTTCCTTCTTCCTGCATCCTCTTTGTACTTCTCCTGAAAATCAATGAAATATATCTTCTTTTCTCTCATTGCATTTCGTTTTCTACATCTGAATCTTTTATATTTTTTTTGATGTTATGACAAAAAGGGGGAGAAAATGTGATAAATGATCTGATTTATTTTATCAGTTGCTGGGAAGAAAAGTCCCCACATTTCTAACAGAAGTTGCAAGTTTTGTGTGGGTTTCTAAGTGTTTTGCAGGATTGAAGACATCTTTCAAAGCTCAACATTAGAAGCAAAACCATGGGGAAACGCAATTTTGTAAAAGGAATAAGCTCATGGAAACTGAAGCAAGCTGAGTGCTATGAAGCTTCAGAATCAGAAGCAAGAAGGAAGAATGTTATGATATTCTAATGATAGAATATGCTCTAACTTTTTCTCTGTCCTTATGTGCTCTGATACATTTTTTAAGCTTTACTATATATATGATTTGATGCATTCTGTATGTTCTGATACATATTTTATGCTCTGATATATATATATATATATATATATATATATATATATATATATATATATATATATGTGTGTGTGTGTGTGTGTGTGTGTGTGTGTGTGTGTGTGTGTGTTATGCTCTGATTCATTCATGCTCTGACTTTTGTTGTATAGTTTGTTCTGTAACATTTCAGAATGTAGAAGATGCTCTGATGATGCTCTAGTACATTCAACAATGTTCTGATACAATCTAGCATGGAATGATTCAAGAAGAAATTCAAGCTCTGAAGCTGTCCTCTGGAAGCAAGAAGCAGAAGCTGTGAATGTTCTGAAGATCTAAGCATGTGTGATCGTCTCAACTGAAATAGAAGATACTCAGGGAAGTTCTTTATGTAAAATTTCTTCCAGTATTTATTTTAGGGGGAGATTATTTATCTCAGGGGGAGATTGTTAATCTCAGGGGGAGACACATTTACACATTATGTTTATATACTTTTGCTATAACTATGAAATTGTCTTTAGTCGTCTGATATTCTGATTGCAAATTCATATCATTTATATATGTTTTTGTCATCATCAAAAAGGGAGAGATTGTTAGAACAAGAATTGTTCTGATCAATTATCTTAGTTTTGATGATAACAATGTATATGAATTTTACTTTAGATAATGTGGTACTCTAATCCTATGCAATTTCCTTTTCAGGAAATATATAAAGAGTATGCACAAATCAGCGCTCAGAAGCTTTGACTCTGAAGGTTCAAACATGCAACATCAGAACATGGTCTGGCAAGACATCAGAAGATGGTCAAGCAGAATCAGAACATGGTCTATGGAAGCATCAGAAGGACTGGAGTTCAGAAGCAGAAGCACTGAAGTCATGGTATCACGCTCAGAAGCACTTCAAGGTCAGAAGATCAGAAGATGCTTATGCACCAAGCTGTTTGTACTCTGATGATATTCAAACGTTGTATTTACAAAAGATCAATCAGAATCAAGTACAAGATGACAGGCTACGCTGACTGACAAAAGGAATGTTAGAAGCTATTAACGGCAACGTCAGTAGACACAGCGAAAGCAAGGCTCGAGGTAGTTGACAAAAGAGTGAAACATTAAATGCAATGCTGTACGGAATACGCAAAGCATTAAATGCTCCCAACGATCATCTTCTCATGCGCCTATATATAGAAGTTCTGATGAGAAGCTGAATACAACACTTAACGCAAAAACGCTGAAACGCTGTCAAATTCAAAAGCTCTCGTAACTTCATCTTCAACCTCACTTATTGCTGTTGTAATATTTTAGTGAGTTTAAGCTTTAAACTGTAAGAGAAATATCACAGTTGTGATTATCGCTTTTAAGAAGCATTGTAATACTCTTAGAATTTGTTTACATTAATTTGTAAAGGACTAGAGTGATCAGTTAGATCAGAATACTCTAGAAAAGTCTTAGAGGTTATCTAAGCAGATTGTTCCTAGAGTGATCAGGTTGTGATCAGAAGACTCTAGAAGACTTAGCAGTTGTCTAAGTGGGAAACCATTGTAATCTTGTGTGATTAGTGGATTAAATCCTCAGTTGAGGTAAATCACCTTGTCAAGGGTGGACTGGAGTAGTTTAGTTAACAACGAACCAGGATAAAAATAATTGTGCAAGTTGTTTTTATCTTACAAGTTTTGAAACTACACTTATTCAAACCCCCCCTTTCTAAGTGTTTTTCTACCCTTCATAGGTGATAAGTTATAAACTAGGACTGTTTAGGATTTGAACTAATACTATTATATAGATTTCCTTCCTGGCTTGGTAGCCCCCAGATTATGTGAGTTGCGCTAAACTGGGTTAACAGTTATCTATGTTATTTCTCATTCTGCAATTTATTACAGTTTTGATATATTTGTTCTGTCAGTCAGCAGATGTCATATCATTTTTCTTGACATTGTGTTGGTTTTAGGTGTAACACCATTCTAACCCACAAGAAATATTCTCAATATAATACGAATTAACATCAAATAATAATCACCAACAAGGGTGTTACATCGTCATAAAAACTTCACAAACAGTAGTTCTGCTCCGTAACACGGGTTCTCAAAATTTATTTAAAACTATATCTCATTCATCATCATTAAGCAAACATTTATCTCGCAGCGGAAACCATAACTTTAAACATCTTTAAAATAATCTTCACAAACATCAAATAAACTTCATGGTTCATGAGTTATAACTCAAATCATCAACATCAAAATACAATTCAAACTCAAATAATCAAAGTGAACATAATACTTCTAAAACATAACGACTATGTCCCCGATGTTACGTATCAGAGCAAGACCCCCTTCAATCTAAAAAAACACTAAAAGGATGCAATAACGCAATCCTCTAACTTCAACAAACTACTCCTAATTAACTGTGTGTTACCCACGTGGAGGCAACATTCAAAGAGAAAGGGTGAATATTTCATAGTCATTATGTAAGACATAAGGAACAAATATAATAGTGGCATACGAATAATCAATCACATATATATACCAATACGAAATATCCATCATGTATTCATAATTACTCACACTTGCACATCATCACCTAATCACAACCTCATCACTTGAAATCATCAATCACATCAGAAATAATCAAGCGTCATTAGTTCACACAATATCACAATAATGCAATACAACAACAATGGACTCATGCATGAGGTACCAATACGTCACTGATGACTCAGTCATCATTCTCCAAAGATCTCCACCATAGGATCAATTCCCGCTTGGAATCGGAGGAGCACATCAACAAATTTCACTCAATCCTCACAATGGGATTAAGGACCGTCACTAGACCAATGGTCCTACAACATCACTAAACTTTTGTCATACAATTATGCTATGAATGCATGATGCTCAACTTCACAAAATCAACGACCACAGGTAGTCAAAATGGCATCATCACTCATGTGTTCATCAAATTCATGTCATCATTCCAACATACAACATCCAAAGCATCTTGTTAAAATCAACACACAATCATTAATTAATCATGTTATCATTCAACACACAACATTCATCAAAATCAAGTATAGGAACCCAAGAACTCACAAAACTAAGTTACATACAAAACCCCTTCTAAACCTACCCAAACGTGCACAGTAAATTCAAGAAAATTATCATAAATTATAATAAAATGTAAGCTTCCATGTTCTGAAACCATTTTTCAAAAACAATAATTTTCGTTTCAGACTACCGCGTTAAGCGCCCCTTGTACCGCGCTAAGTGTGATATCTACTGTAATCAGACCCATTTTATTTTCCAAAGCATGCTAAGTCGACTCTATGACTCTGCAGAAACTATCTATGCAATCTGCATCAAACCAGACCCAATCTTTTTCCCAACAACATGTTATAACTGATAATTTCCTGTGATTTAAGGTTTATTAACCTAGTTCTAACATGGATTAATCAGTCTAATCACAAAAACATAATGTTCAGCATACCTCCATCAATCTTCATCAAACTCTAGACCTCCAAACCCATATACATGGTGGATTTGACTCTAGTTCACATAATCATTCACCAATCCATCAATTAACAGCATCGTACAACACATAAACAACATAACTCAAACAATCAACATGGTATTTCATCAAAATCATCAATTCCTCATAAAATCCCAAATCCAAAATCAACATACAGTTATCAATCCCTTAAACCAAACATAATAGTCATGATAACCCCCCTTACCTTATATTATTAGCCGAATTGATTCCCTTTTCGAATTACTATGGTTGATCTTCTCCTTCTCCTCTTCTTGGCCTAGCTCTCTCTTCTTCCAGGTTTTCTCCAAATTCTACGTTGAATGAATAGTTCTCCTATTTTCTCTTTTACCTAGTTAGCCTTAGGACTCTTATTATGAACTTCCAGATTTTCCTTTACTAACTTATCTCACAATATATCTTAATTTATTTAATTAAATAATGACAATGCTAATTATACTATTTCATATTATTATTCTAATCAACATCTTAATTCCACTACCCCACACACATCACATAAACATCACACATCATACATTATCATCTATAAATCACCGTGGTTCATATAATCACATCAAAACACGAAATAATCAATTAAACAATTAAATCTAAATATCAAGGTGTTACATTAGGACATCAGTCTTGATATCTGTATCATAACTGCTAGAATTTCAATTGGCATCAGAGCAGGCATCACGTTCTATTTATTGGGTGAGCTATAGAGAGAATATTTTCTGGTACTTTGAATAAAAAAGGAGGATACAACAACAAACCATCTTTGTTAGATGGTTCAAATTATGACTGGTGGAAAGTTAGAATGATGGCTTTTTTATATCCATGGACATCAAAGCTTGGAAGGCTGTTTTGAACGGATGGGAGCATTCTGTTGAGAAGGATATAAATTAGCCATTAGAAATTCCAAGGCTTTGAATGCTCTATCAGTGGAGTAGATAAGAATGTTTTCAGGTTGATTAACACATGCATCGTAGCCAAGGATGCTTGGGAAATCCTTAGAATAACTCATGAAGGCACATCCAAAGTGAAGATGTCTAGACTTCGGCTTCTCACTTCCAAATTTGAAAAATTGAAGATGAATGATGATGAGACTATCCAGCAATATCATATGAAGGTTCTTGAAATAGAAAATGCATCTAGTTCCTTGGGAGAAAAGATGTCAGAAGAAAAACTTGTAAGTAAAATTCTTAGGTCTCTACCTAGGAAATTTGACATGAAGGTGATAGCCATTGAAGAAGCTCATAGTATCAGCACTATGAGGGTTGCTGAACTTGTTAACTCACTTCAAACTTTTGAATTGACTATAAGTGATAAGTCTGAGAAAAAGAACAAGAGCATAGCTTTTGTGTCTAAAGCTGAAGATGAAATAGGTCAAATTGATCTGGATACTGAGAAAGGACTGTCCAAGACCATTGTGTTACTTGGGAAGCTATTCAATAGAATTCTGAAGAGAATGAATAGAAGAGGAATATCAAATGTCAAGAACATCTCATTTGACATCAGGAATGATAATGATTCTCATAATAATACCATACCTGAAGAGAAGTCCAATCAAACAAAGACGTTCAACTTTATGAGTGTGAAGCATTTTGTCACATTAGACCAGAATGTCCAACTTATCTCAAAAAAACATAAAAAAGGACTTATTGTATCTTAGTTTGATAATGATGAGTCAGAAGATGAGTCTACAACTGAAACTGCCAAACTAGAGATGGTTCTTTCTGGAAGATGGGCAGACGAAGTAGAATCATGTGATGAGAATGATCTCTATAAAGACCTGGATGTGTCCTACAAGGAGGGGTATTCGATGATTCGGAACCTCGTCGAGCCATTCTTCATCATAGAAAATGAGTGAGGTACTTTCATTGATCAGGGAATCTCTAAGAGGTATGTGATCTTGTGTGAGGATGTAGCAGTCACCATCAGGCATATAAAAAGTATTCATGGTGTGACACAAAAAATGGTTATTTGTTTTGGCGATAGGTGAATTCTCTTTTTCGAAAAAGGATAACACATCGTTCTCCTTGACGATGGGTAAATATTCTCACTATTTGGGAAACCCCGTTTCTCGATTGTTTGAGTTTTCCTTATAGTCGACAGCGGCCATATTGTCTTAAATGAAAAGTAAAAGGAATTGTAATATACAATATATCCCACAGACGACGTCATTGATATGTCTAGAGCAAAGCATTTCAATGGTGTGTTTGAATTGAGATAACCAGATTGAAAGAGTTTCTTTGATGTTCATTTGCTGATTACCGAATTGAGCCGACACTCAGAGAAGAAAGATTAGGTGTACCTGCAAAAGACACGATGAGTGTATACATGATTTAACGTATGTCGTCCTCTTTTATAGAAATTCCAATAGAATTCACCTCCCTTCATTAATCTCTATTGAAACATGAAACCGTTCATGTTGTCAAGTGTTTACATATAATTGAGTTGGTAATCCAGTGGTTTATACTTTAAGACAAAGTTTTAAATTTCGAAATTTCACTGCTTAACTAAGATAAGCGAGATAAGTTGATTAAATCATGTTTATGCAATTAGTGTGCGTCTTGATCGAGAATGTCTCATTTCTCATTCTTGTTTGGAGCTTGCCAATTGGTTAGATCCTAGCAAGTGGTTTAATTTAATAAAATGTGTTGTTGAATAAATTGAGGTTAAAATGAAATTATAAATATTATTAAGATGATGTGTCATTTATTAATAAGACTTTTGTTTGTGAATATGATGTACCATGCCATGATTAAGTTGATATGTAATATTCTAATATAATATTCCAAGTTGTTGTGTTATTCTTAAAGGGCAGTGATATGTGCTCTTAAGGAAATTAAAATTGGATAAATGTGAAGTAATTTTCTATTTACTAAGAGGGATATAACATATGTATATGTGCTATGAATTGTGAAAAGGTGTTGAGATATGAAATGTGAAACATGTTGTAAATATGTGGACAATGATATGAGATACCATGAAATTGTGAAATGTGTCAATGTGTTGTAACTCATGAGAAGTTTGTATTTATAATGAAATTTGTCATATGTACACATTACTACTCGGTATTCAAAGGAGGCACCAACTTCTAACAAAAACATAGACAGAAGGGCAGTATGTAAAACTCTAAGGAGGCATACACAAACTATGGTTAGATACACATTAGTACTACGTATTCAAAAGAAGCACCAACTTCTAACAAAAGCTTAAACAAAAGGGCAACAAGTAAAACTCTTAAGAAGCATACATAAACTATGGTTATATACTGTTATACACATCAGTACTATGTATTCAAAAGACTATTGCATAGTTTAGTAACTAGCATAATTTATCTGAATGGTTCTTGCTTTCTTTTAAAAATACCCCATAAATAATACTTTGATTGAAATCCTGCAAAATGAATAACTCAAAAGTTAAGATACAATTATTAACAAACAATGAAGTTTATATGAAGTAGCATATATGTAATGGAATGTAACTTACTCTTATACTGGCTTGGGAGCATTGTAGAAGCAAATATTAGAAGCTCAGCTTTTTCAACCCTAACTCTTATGGCAAGATCATTGGAAATCATTTCATCAACTAGTTGGTCATAATATCTCTCAACCCTATAAAGAAAGAAATTCAGATTTAGTGCCATACTAGCTTGAAACGAGCATGGATTCAAATCCTCAGCAGCATACTTTGCTGCAAAATATGCTGCCAAGAATTTGATTCCACGTGGAGAGACCATATCAGAGCTACCTCATTTGGAAAAACCTTATATTGTTTTCGTAACCAATACTTTAGAACATTAAAACAGAAAATGTGTCGGCTAAGTTTGTGCAAAAATGTCACCTTTCATTTTGAGGAAAGAAATAAAGACCAATGCTGAGGTTATTTGTTCCGAATTTCTTGAAACTCGCTGGCCACACAGCTGATCTTTGAAGTAAGTCTCCATAAAGCGCGTTAGGGAGATGTCTTGTCTCCTCGAGAACTTTAGGGCATGCTAAAGTGGACAAATGGCCCATTAGTCTACTCATTTTATCAAAGCTTTTGTTGAAAACCTGCAAACTTCCCCTAGTATCAACAAAATTCAATCTCAGACAAAGCTTTGTTTGTAGCACATACAGAAAACTCGTTAATTCTAAAAGACGGTAACCGAAGTTACAAAACATGTCTCTTACCTCCAGATTGGATCAACAATAGGTTGTGGATCAACAAAAGTAGCACATTTCTCATTGGAATCAACTTCACATTTTTCCAAATCTGCGGTCTCACTATCTGGATAATTTGCGTCTAATATCTCTTCACAATCCTCACAAAACCAAATAACTTCGTCCGTAAAAACCACAGGACCCTTTAAACAATACCTGAATATAGTATTTAAGAATGTGAAACTACAACTTCATAAAATGCTAAATATAATGCTTATTTCTACTTTATCCAATCCAACAAATTAGGATAGAAAGAAAGAAACAAAAAATAAGTCTAGGGTATTGATGTCAATCAATGGGTATCGTTTCAATATTCGTAGTAACATCTCCGTATTAAAAGTGGTTGAGTCTTGCATATGCAGCAGAATAAAATGATTAAAACTTGCTACAAAGACATGTAATATAAGTATATGAAAAGAGTAAGCAAAAAGCACCTATGTATTGCATAATCTCCACATTTGCTGCAATATACTATTGCCTCTTCAAAGCCTTCATCGCCACACGTAAGACAAACAGATACCTGCAACAAGCAAGTAAAGTGTTAATGCAATGATTGATAAAAGTTGTATATAACAACAAAAAAGCATATATTTTAACCAAAAAAAGTATAGTATTATTTGATAGTTCCATTGAAAATCAGAAAATGAGAAATACCTGAGGCAAATGAATTCTCCCCAACTCACTCGCGGGAACATCCATCTCCACTTCCACTTGAGAACCTCCGTCTTCAGTTTCAGTTTCAACACTGACCTCGGAAGCGGCATCAATCTCAATATCGGTTCCCTCAGTAGGATGTTGGCTCTCAATATATGCTACAGCTTCCGATACTTGTGGTTCAGTTTCAGTATGTAGACCAAGTTCAGTCAGGGGTTCAAAACTTGTCCCCGCTGCATGTGGCCATGCTGATGCAAGTGGTTCTATAACTATTTCTATCGCTGCAGAATCAAAATTCACGATTTCGGTTTGGTTGTTAGTCATAGAACCAGCAGTGTCGTGCAACTCCATTGAAATCAAATGTTGCTGATCATTTGAATCAACAATATCATTCTGAACCTCATTATGAACATCGCTCTCAAACATTTCTGTCTGTATAATGTCTACTGGTGTGGGTACCTGAAAAGCAATAGGAGATTGTGGTGTTGCTAATACTATTGCACCAGAATCAGGACATGTATCTTCAACCAAGGTATTAATATCAGAACAACCAGCAGGGCCATGAAACTCCATTGAGATTGAGTGTGGCTGATCATTTGTTTCCACGCCACAATTCTGAACCTCGAGACGTTCTTCCCCTTCTTCTACTTCTGTCTGAGAATTGATCTGACCTGAGGGATCAAAACTTGATTCTACTGCTGGTGAAGGTGTGAATTCTTGAGAAGTCACAGGGGCTTCTGGTGATAATGTTGCAGAAAAATCACAACTAATATATTCTGTATCGGTCTCGGCGCTAATATTAGAGCCTGATGAGGCATTCAACTCAACTGGAGTTGATTGTGGCTGATCATTTTTTACAGACCTTCTTATCCCATTACTCATCTTCATGTACTTACCTCCTGATGCTTCTCCAGTCTCGCGCTTCGAACCATGATCCTTTGCATCAGTACTATCCCTGACTTTCCTTTTAGACTTTACAGGTGTTACTTTCTTTTCCTGGAAACTACGAGCTTCATGTTTCACATTCTCTACCTTGGAATCACGATCCTCTGCACCAGTGTGATCCCTGAGTTTCCTTTTAGAACCTTCAGCAGGAACTTCCTCGTACTTGGGAGCTTTATGACTCGTAATTTTTACCAGGCATCCATCTTTCTTAGATTTTGGAACTTTCTTAAGTTGAACTACTGGTTTCTTTTGAATATGTATACTCTCTTCTCCATTGGAAGTTTTACTTTCCGTTGATTGCTCACGTAGTTCTATTAACATTCTTCGATGTTTCTTTCCATTATTATGTCCTTCCAAATTCTGGTGAGGAAACTCAACATCACAAATTTCACAGCGTGTGCGTGGTAGTGTGGCTTCAGCAGGAATAGTTGGTTCTGGCAAGCACTTCTTATCAACATAGTCTTCAGGTGTTTGTTGAGACAAGTCAGGTGATTGTTGTGGTAAGTTCGTCTTATCAGCATAGCATTCTTCTGACGTTCGATGTGGTAAACACTTGTTATCAGCATCATCATCCGCCTTTTGATGCGGTAAGGGCCTTTTATCAGCCACGTCTTCTTCTTCTTCTGGTGTTTGATGTGGTAGGCCCTTATTATCAGCATGGTCTTCCGCTGTTTGATGCGGCAAAGGCCCCTTATCAACATGGCGTTCTGGCATTCGAAGTGGTAACGGCCTCAGACCATAATAGTGTGCCGGCATTGGATGTGTTAAGTGCCTCGGATCATAATAGTACGTCGGCATTTGATGCGGTAAGTGTCTGTTATCAACATAGGGTGGCCGCACATGATGTAGTAAGGGCCTGTTATCAGTATAATTGGCCGGATTTTGATGAGGAATTTGGTAACTGTAGTTAAAGGGAGGCCAATAAAGAGGAACTGGGTAATTGTAGTTAAAAGGTCCTGGACTGAAACCAATGAATGGAATGTGATTCCAACCACCTCTATAATTGTTTTGATAATTTCCATTCTGCAAAAATAACATTCAAACAGATATATCATTCTTTCTCTCACGAAGCTCGAAACTCGAAACAGATAACAGACACAGACGCGACACCAACACTGACTTCATGACCTTCAGTAATAATTTTATACAATGAATAAATTGAACGCAATCACATGTCTCTCGAAAACACATACTGACCTGACATATCGACATCAATAATAATTTTAAAAAATAATAAATTAAATATAATCATAAAAAGTCGGTTTCAGATACAAACACAAACACACTTTTTCAAAGAGTTCATATTCAACTTTTTCCCAAAAAAACCCAAATTTCAAAACAAAAACAAAAAATGCATAAACTGAAATTCAACTATAAAATAGAAAAAACAAAACAAAACACCAACATTGGTAGCATTTAATTATATACAGAAAAAAAAAAAAAAAAACCACTAACCATTGTGTAGGATTGAAGGGTTTCTGGAACAAGAAGAACAATAGAAATGTCAGAAGAAGAAGAATTGGATTTATTGATACTGAATGAAGAGTGAGAAATTGATCACTTGATAGAGAGTGATGATAGTAAAGGGTTTTGATTGACTACGATCATTCATTTGACGTATTTGTATTGTTGAATGAACGTGATCGTTGATTTAGATCGAACGGTTTAGATTTTAAACCTAATATTTTATGTTTTAAAATAATAAAATCAGCAGTATATTTTGAACCATTTGATTCAATCGAACGATCATGGTTTGTCAGTTCTGTGGCTCCGTTAATTTAATGAATGCAGTAAAGGAAATTCTATTTCCAAATTTATATGTGAAGTTAATGTTGGTCTTTAAGAGGTCAATCTTTTTTCTTTTCTTTTTTTGTCACTGAAGTTATAGACTATAAAGGTGTTCATTTTCTAAATGTATATTACTACACTACTTATAAAGTCAAAATGAATTTATTTTAAAAGTCAAGATGTTTTTATATTTTACACAATAAAAAAATAAGAGAATTTAAATAAAGATATACCTAACATATTTTTTATAAAATTATTCTTATTATCATTCGGGATAGAATAAAAAAACTAATAAAATAAAAAGAGAGACCAATATTTAAAAAAAAAAAATTGCATAACTATTATTCTCTCATATACTAAGATATTAAACTCGAAATTTTAGATTTTAAATTTATTTTATTTTTAATATCGGTCAGGTGGTCATACATATATCTAAAGAAGTTGTCATCCAAATGTTACAAGTTTAAATTCAACTTATTTTAAAATATGAATCAAATATATATTTATTTTATTTATTTTTTATTGTTTTAAATGTTTGTTATTTTAATATATTAAAAAAATGCTAATTTATGTTTTAAAGGTAAAAGTTAAATGAATCAAATGAAAATATAAATTTAAGACGATTTTTGTAAAATATATATAATTTTTATTTTATAAATATGAAATAAATAAGGGTTTTGTTATGGGCTGACCAACGATCAACAAAATTGGCTCAATACACATAAGTTCAATTTCTTTAAAGTGTCTAATGTGTTGATGTACATGGGAACTCTTGTAATTATCACTGTACATAAACATGTTTATCGTTCATTTTAAATAACAGGATCATTATTCAACTTTCACTCGACTATCATGTTGGACAATCCAAAAACAGTTACAATTATCTCTCATATATTATAGATGTGGCCCTAAGTCACGCCTAAATACGATTCAATTAACACTTATAAAGTTTTATTTCAATCTCTTACTCACTTGAATGTTTGCAGGTACTATCTTCGGATCACCGTCATAAGAGAACCATCAAAAACTTACACAAAAACCTTTACCGCCGCAGCAATCATTACCTGCTTCATTCATGTGTTTAATATGTGTTAAATAAGAAAGTACATTTGGTCATGGTAAAAAATATTTCATATAAATTTAATGTTTATTAAAAACCTTAAATAACAATACTAATTTAGTTTAACGGTAATTGACATTTATCCCCCTGTCATTAGGACGAGTTTTGGTTTTCCCCCTATTAATTATTTTTTTTGGATTACCCCCTGTATTTTTAGGGTACCCCCTAAACGTGTAAAAAACAGTGAAAACCCAGGGAGATAAATCAAAAAAACAAGTTTACAGGGGGTCCTAGGGGGTAAATCATAGAACTTTTCATATTTCAAGGGGATAATCCAAAAAAAAAATTAATAAGGGAGAAAACCAAAACTCGCCCTAATGGCAGGGGGTAACAGTTATTTATCCCTTTAATTTACAAAAGCTTTTCATTCATTCTTAATTGAGTTAATTGTTATCAATTCAATTAATAGTAATATTCTCCAATATATAACTGCCCATTAAATATAAATGTCTTTTAATGACAAAATTAAATATTTCACACGGATATTAACACTAAAAATTATACTTTGATTCTATCATGATTGTGCAGGCTATAGATGGAGGAAGTTCTAAAGATAGGGAAAGTCTGGCTATTATTGCTCAGATTAGAAAGAGCATGGAGAAGTTTGAAGTTGTTCGAGTGTTGCACTCGTACAAAGAAACAAATAAATGTGATGACGTGTTTGTTGGTATTGGATGCAGTATGAACCCTGGATTTATTTGTTTTAGTGCAGCTCCAGACTGCATTAGTAGACACTTATTGGAAGATTCTTGTGGTGTCCCTCGTGTAAGGATTATATGATTATAGATTGAAGATTTGCGTTAAATTTGAGTTCTGAAATTGAAGATTGGTGTTAAAGGATTATAGATTGTTTCGTGGGAATTAATTTTAGGTTGTAATTGTAGGAATCAATTTTAGAGATGAGAGAAGATTTGCTCTGGAATATGATTAGAAAATATTTAATTGGTTCCATTTTTACAGAATTGTTGTGGTAGAGAACTATGATAAGAGAAGATAAAGTTGAGTTGATAAATGGATAAATTTATTTTGTTGTAGGTGTTTGACTTTGACTAACAGAGTTAACAGAAGGGACAAACATGATACTGTTTGAAAAAGTAAGGGATCAATTTGGTCTTTTTAAAAGTTAAAGGACTAAAATGGACCCGAAATATAGATACACTACGCCAAATTTAAGCTGTAGCAGCGCAGCTACTAAAGCGCTTTTAGCAAAAGCGCTCTCGTAGGGCTCGCTAAAAACAAAATTAATAAACAAGGGAAAATGATGCAAAAAAAGCGCTCTGGTAGGGGGGGTTATGAGAGCGCTTTCAAAAAGCGCTCTGGTAGGGGGTATGAGAGCGCTTTTAAAAAGCGCTCTGGTAGGGGGGTTATGAAAGCGCTTTTAAAAGCGCTCTTATAGGGTGGGTGCTACGAAAGCGCTTTTGGGATAAAAGCGCTCTGGTAGGGGGTGTTATTAAAGCGCTTTTGAAAAGCGCTCTGGTAGCCCATTTAAAAAATTATATATTTTACAAACACACGCGTTTTGTTTCAGATCCAAAACACGCGAACCTTCTTCTTCCTTTCGTTGCTCCGCCGTCCTCACTCCCTCTCCGCCGTCCTCACTCCCTCTCCAGCCTTCAACCGACTCCGCCACCGCCTTCCTCACTCCATCGCCACCCTTCAACCGTCTCTTCTCTGTTCAGGTTAGGGTTTTGTGCCGGAAATTTTCCTTCTTTTCATTGTTTGCTTTCAAAAATACAAAATTTTATTTAGGGTTATAGTTAATATTATTGGGGCTTTTTTAATTTATCAGTGATTTAGGTTTTATCAGTGTGATTTAGAGTATTGAAGACAAAGTTTGTTAGGTTTTTATCAGTGATTTAGAGTATTGAAGACAAAGTTTGTTAGGTTTTTATGCAGAAAAAAAAAACTCAAGTAATTTGTTTTTGGAATAAAAGTTTCATTAGATCCGTGAAGATAGTATTTACATCTATAGATGTATTATCTATAGTTTTATACACTTTTTAATTTAGTATGAATTGATTTAAAGGGCCTCCAGGATTGATCGCTTTTTACATGATCTTTTCTGGACATAAAGCATAGGACTTTTTGTTTTATTAGCCACTATTACGAGTTCCAATGTGGAACGTGTTGAGAACATTCATTTCTAGGGAACTTTTGAACTCTTTTAGCTTTCACATTCTAATTTTTTTTCAATATAATGTATCTGGAAATTAACATGATTCAAGATTTTCTATATGTAGTTAGTAATAATCACGTTTTTCTATTGTAGGTTGAGCTTCAAACAGTGGATGGACTGGTAAAGGATAGAACACAATGTGCCCCTGCCGATTATGTTCCACAGAATATGAATCAAGTATTGTACCCCGAAGTCTTCTGTGGCAGGATCCTTCGGGGTACAGTTATTTGATTCATATTCTGTGACACAATACAACTTGGATAGAAATGAGGTGATGCAGGTTAAGTCCAACAAAACCTTCAAATTTCTAGTCCAACAACCCCTTCTCATTATTGCAACATTTATTGATTGAGTAAACATACACCCCTAGCTTACACCAACACCGTAATTTTCTACATACAAGGTATACAATTCATTTTTTATTAATTTATTCTATCTTAATTTCTGTGCACAAGTATCTATCTGTGTTAAAATATACGGTGTAATATACAAGTGTAGGAAAATAAGTGTAGATATAGCATAGCTCAAAGATGAAGGAAAACGCTGAAGGGTAAGTGTAGACTTTATATATCTTAATTTCCTGCCAATTGGTTGTGAACTTTACATTAATTGTTGTTGCAGAGAAACTTCTTATATTGCTAAGAGATAGTAGAAAGCTCACAAGGATACTGGGCTCTTTTGATCAATTTGGTAACAACTTCTCAAATTCTGTAATTGTTTGACATGCTGTTGGTTGAGTATCTAATAGTGTTCCTATCAATAACATGTAGCTAATGTTGTTCTTGAGGGTGTCTGTGACAGGATTATTGTTAGTGATCTATATTGCTTTATCCCTCTGGGCTATATGACGTGGCTGTGTTAAATTTAAGGTAAACTTTATGTACAAAATTTGTTGAACTAATTTACAATAAATGATATTCCATTCCATGTATTCAAGTTAGATATATAAAGTCCTAAATATTAATAAATTAATTTGTATTTATTGATATATTTAATTTGATTATTCTTTTTACACGACATATATATATACTCGTTCTACTCTTTACCTTCTTATTTTAGAGCCTTTATATAATAATAATCTTATTTTGATTATATTATTTTTATTTTGCAGATTGTGAAGATTTTCAATCATTTGAAGATGTTCAGACTTTGCAGGACTAGGACCGATTTAGTTGATTTAGTTGTTTAGGGATGATTTTCTTATTGTTATAATGTCATGTGAATTGGTTTAGTTGTTTTCATGTTAGAAATATGTGAATCGGTGTATATATATTTTGGAATAATTACAATGGTATAATTATAATGCATGTTTAGTATATAATCGAAATCGCTTCTTTGTTGAAATAATGAGATTACTGAAATAATGGGATTACGATTGTAAATTATAGGTTTATGGGATAACAATGGTAAATTACAGGTTCATGAAAGAATGCTGCCATAAATGCAGGTTTAGAAATTATAAAAATAATAGGTTTATAAAAAAAAAGCATAAAAAATAAAATAAAAAACGCAACCTACGAAAGCGCTTTTGGAAAAGCGCTCTTATAGGGGGGGCTATCAGAGCGCTTTTTCCAGAAAAAGCGCTCTAATAGGGGGGGTACCAGAGCGCTTTTTCCAGAAAAGCGCTCTTATAGGGGGGTCTACCAGAGCGCTTTTAGAAGCGCTTTTGTTACCTATGCCAGCGCTGGCTTTCACAGCGCTTTAAAGCGCTTTTAAAGCCCAAAATAAGCGCTTTCGTAGGCCTTCCGTGTTGTAGTGATAAGGGAACAAAAAAGATATTTAGCCTTAAATTTATATGAACTATTTTTTAGCCAAGTGTATTTTCTTAGTAGTATAATGAATTAGAAATATAATGCATTGCTAATATGTTTATATGTAAAAAAAAAGATTGTTACTATTTTGAAGCACAAACAATAAAAAATAGGGGTGATCAAAACCAAACCAACCCAATAGAAAACCGCAAACCAAACCAAACCAAACCGAAACAGCAAAAAACCGCATTTGGTTCGGATTAGTTTGGGTCAGTTTTTACAAAACCGCACGGTTCGGTTCGGTTTGCGGTTTGTATTTTGTAAATCGAACCAAACCGAATCAAACCGCACTATGTTACAACCTAAATTTTACTAACTCACATCCAACCCAAGCTTAAACTTATTATACATTAGCATTATGATTACGAACAATTTTCTCATCCTTACACATATAATTTCAGTCTCGATCTTCTAAAATCTCTAATAACATTATCGCACCTTCTTTTCCACATACATCTTCCCCCTTCTTCTATAATCTCTACTCTCTTATATTCTTTCTTTTTCACCTTCTCATTTTTATGTAAATGTTCTGTATTTCAGTTTCGTTTTTATCACATATCTTCTTCTCTAATCTCTCAACACTTTTTTTCTTTTTCACTTTCACTAATATTTCGTCTCTTCTATTTTTTTTCGTTATAATAATTTTTATATTGTTTTATGGTATTATTTTAGGTTTAATATTCCACTTTTGTTTAATTTAATTTTTACATATTAAATGGAAAATTGTTGTCAAAATATGACGAGTTTTGTTGTTATTTGATAGTGTATGAATGTATAAATACAAAATTATGTTATCATCAATATGTGTATGTATGGCTCAATAAAATATTTGTAAAAAACCGAACCAACCGAACCGAACCAAACCGCATTAGTTTGGTTTGGTTTGGTTCGGATTTTTTTTAAAAGCCAACCGAACCAAACCAAACCGCATTATTTTTTCTCTTGCGGTTCGGATGATTTTTTTCGTCAAAACCGTCAAAACCGCACCACGAACACCCCTAATAAAAAATAACAACAAAGTATGAACAAATATAATGCTAAATATTATATCAAAATTTTTTTTTTTACAAAGAGGGCCAAAGGCGCAAGGAAGAAAAAAACTATACCAACAGAACTCTCACATGAGGGACACCACAAGAATCCTTCAATAAGTATCTACTCCTTTAATAAGTATCTACTAATGCAGGCTGGAGTTGCATTAAAACAAATAAACACAGGGTTCATACTACATCCAATACCAACAAGCATGTCATCACATTTATTTGTTTCTTTTGTATGAGTGCAACACTTGAACAACTTCAAACTTCTATGTGTTCTTTCTAATCTGAGCAATAATAATCAGACTTTCCTTATTTTTAGAACTTCCTCCATGATAGAATTAAAATATGATTTTTAGTGTTAATATACGTGTGAAATATTTAATTTTGTCATTAAAAGACATATATATTTAATAGACAGTTATATATTGGAGAATATTACTATTAATTGAATCGACAATTAACTCATTTAAGAATGAATGAAAGGCTTTTGTAAACTAAATTAGTATTGTTATTTAAGGTTTTTAATTAACATTAAATTTAAATGAAATATTTTTTACCATGACCAAATATACTTTCTTAACAGTATAATAAATTAAAAATATAATACATTGCTAATCTGTTTACATATTATAATGCATTGCTAATATATGTTTACATATGGACATTTTTTAAATTCTTACTATTTTAAAGCACAAATGAATAATAGAAAAATAAGAGTAAAATATGAATAAATATAATATAAATGTTACGTAAACATATAATTTGTAGTGTCTAAAACTTATAGTGAGAGTTCTAAATTACACAACACATAAATAATTGACTTTCTCGAGTAATAGTTAAATTATAATTTTTAGTATATATTTAAAATATCAACCTCAAATATTAATGGAGATAATTAACTCACTTAGAGTCGAGCAATGACCATGGCTTTAGAAGAAAAAAACAAACATGGTATCACACAATGTTAATATTACTTCGTACTTGATCTTTACTCATGTATTCGCAAGTTAGTTAGAAATATAATAACTAAATTGATTTTCAAGTAGTTATGTAGTTAAAATTAGTTATGATCAGTTAAATATTATGCATGTGTACTTAGGTTCAGACCCAGTCCTTTCGCAATGCAAGTGCTACAGCACTGGTCCGCTTACTTTTTTTTAAGGGTCATGCTAACATGTGTCCTTAGGGCACATGTTAAGGATTTTATAAATAGAAAAGGTTAAATATAAATAAATGCAATAAAGTTATATTTAAAGTTTCGATACACTAAATGCACGCGTTTCAAGAAAAAATTTCTATAAATATTTCATTAACTTGTGCCCTTGGGGCACATGTTATCTTTTCCCTTTTTTTAATTACCAAAACAATATATTTTACATCTGCTTTTCAAAAATAGGTGTAAAATTATATTTTTTTGTTAAAATATATTTTACACCAGTTATTTAAAAATAATGTAAAATCATAATTTGTTTTCAAAATCTATGATTTTATATCAATTTTTTCAAAAAGTCTGTATAAATTTAATTTCTTTTAGGCCTATTTTTTTAATTAAAACATGGCCTCCATATTGATTAGGTCAGTCCTGCTTAGGTTGCAACATAACTAGCATACATATCATACCTTGATATGTAAACTACAATGTACATTCATTCTAAATCAATGAAGAGCTGAGATTTTTTCATATCATGATATCGAATCCTGGTTATAGAGAGTTTGATTTTCTTCATTTTTCTTTTCAAATTTCACTTTGAAACTTGATTGTTCTTGAATGTTCTTCATCATTCCAGTTCTTTTCGATTCATATCCGCTGCATCATCATCAATATCAATTGGTCTTTTGCTTATGCACTTTTTATTATTAGTTGAAGATGTAACACCCCATAAATTTCTTTATTTAATTTAATTAATTTTTTTAATTAAATATTAGAATTAATTGAATTATTTGAGAAATATGGATTAATGAGGCTAATGGGCCAGTGTCGCGAGTAGCAATTGGGGGGTGTGTCAGTTGCAAAGCCTTTTTACTAAACTAAGGTTATATTTTTCATAAAATAGAAAAGAGGAAGATTTTGTGAAAAGAGAACCAAAAAGGAGAAGAGAAGGCTGAACGTGAAATTGGGAGAAGAGCAAGTGCGAAGAGCAAGAGTACCCAAGAATTTGACATCGAGGTAAGGGGGGATTCTTCTCATTAACCTCTATTATGGGTATTATGAATGATTCAATTGAGTTTGTATGTTAGGATTCTGAATTGGATTATATGTCGGTGTTTGGGGTTTTGGGGTTTTGTAGAACTTAGGTTCAATTTATGATGTGTGATGCAATTGAGCTGTTGTGAATGATGTTTGATGTTGGATACTGATGTTAAAACATGTTAGAAGTATGTGTAAATGTGCATTTTCGTGCTGTTATGAGATTATGGACGTTTTGGTATGATTGGGTTCGCAATTGGGATGAATGAAGTGCTGCAGAAAAGTGATTTTTCTGCTATATCAGTAATGTAACCGGTTACATGATGAGGGTAACCGATTACATGGTCTCAGAATGGGCGAAGAACTGCATTTCGCGATGATGTAACTAGTTACATCATTTAGGTAACCGGTTATCACTGGGCGAAATTGAGAAATAAAGGCTACTGTCAGTGATGTAACCGGTTACATCATTTAGGTAACGGGTTACCACTGAAGCTTTTTGAAAAATATTTATTTTAAATATCTGTAACTTTTAAACCGTTAATTCTTTTTGTACGCCGTTTCGAGAACCCGTTAGATGAATTAATCCCCTATTTTAAGAAGTATATTAGGGAGTCATAACTTAAAATCATTTTGCTTGGTTTTGAGAATTGGTATTTGGTGGTAGATTGAGTAACGGTACGAACATGCTATGCGGTGTTTTAGCTAGTATGATTGCTGAGATGATAATATATTGTTGTGTTAAATGTATTATGTTGTGGTGAATATCAAATGGTTGTGATATTATTATGCTTGTATGTTGTGAATAAATGATTATGAATCGTTGGTAGATGTTAATGATGAGCATGTCGTGGTTGATGCATGCATTTCATAATTGTGTTGCGGGCTGTATCCCTTATGGTGGTGGGACAGCGGTAGCTAATTCCCATCGTGTGGAATTAGTGAGAGAAGTAGCCGAATCTATATGGTGGTGGATCGGTGAGATGGGTTATCCCATGTTTAGTACCACGTGATTTAGTTGCATTGCATTAGGTTGTTGTGTATAATTGTAACATGAACGGAAGTTGTCCAATGTTATAATTTGTGTGTGTTTGGTATGAATGACTGTATTTGATGAATGTTGCTATACTATCTGAATATAATTGATTTGGGTGAATAATGTATGGATGAAGTTGTATTGTTTATATTCCTATAACATTTGTTAATGCGAATGAAACTCACCCTTACTGTTGTTATTTTTCAGATTGAGGAGTAGCTTGTGTACTTGGTGAGGATTAGCTCGTCAAGTAGTTCTTTAGAGTCAGTTGGGTCTGTGTCATGCTCTGGTCGTGTAACATTGGGGACGTTATTTTAGAATTGGCTGATAAACCCTTGTTTTGTTTATGGTTTATGGTTGAATCATGAGTCTCCGACTCCGGATGTTTGATTATTCAGTTGTTAAGAATATTCCGCTGTGTTAACATGCTATCTGAATAATTTTGGGTTTATCGTTCCGTTATGGCATGACATGAATATTTGTTTACTTTATTGGAGTTGTAATACCCTTTTTCATGTTTTACTCTGATTTTTGTTAAATTTTCCGCGGGGTTTAGAAGGGTGTTACAATAGTGGTACCAGAGCATAGTCGTTTGAGTCAGAGTCTTAGTGTCGGTTAATCCTTCGTATGCGATTAGTGTAAGGTTGACACTGTCGATACTTCTTGTTCTAATGAATATTGTTTGATATTTAGCAGAACAATGGCCGGAAGAGGAGGAAGATACGACGACGCGGTCGCTGAGGCTCTGGGCATGATTGCTGGTGTGTTGGGAGGGAATGCCAATGGAGCTGGTATTGGTGCTGACAGGCAGCTGAACAGTTTTCAGAGGAACAATCCTCTGTTGTTCAAAGGCACGCACGATCCCGAAGGCGCTCAGAGATGGCTGAAGGAAATTGAAAGGATCTTTTGAGTGATCGATTGTGCTGAAAATCTGAAGGTGAGGTATGCTACTCACATGCTGTCTGAAGAAGCTGATGATTGGTGGATGGCTAGTAGGGATGAACTCGAATCTGCAGGTGTAGCAATTACTTGGGATGTATTCAAGCGAGAATTCCTGAGGAGGTACTTTCCTAAGGATGTTCGGGGCAAGAAAGAAGTTGAGTTTTTAGAGTTGACACAGGGTAACATGACGGTACCGGAATATGCTCCAAAGTTTGTGGAGCTGGCCAAGTACTATGTCCACTATAACAATGATGAAGCGAGCGAATTTTTGAAATGTGTTAAGTTCGAGAATGGTCTCCGTAATGAAATTAAGCAGGGAATCAGGTACCAAAGGATTTGTCGATTTACTGATTTGGTAGATTGTAGTAGAATCTATGAAGAGGATAACCTCAAGCTGAAGTCATCTTACTCCCGCGAGTTAGTTGACAAAAAGGGGAAGAAGCCTATGGACCGTGGTAAACCATATGGTAGAGGTAATCATAAAGCTGGAGGTTGGAGGAAGCCTAGTGGTGGAGACTCTAGTGCCCCTGTTAAGTGCTTTAAGTGTGGGGAACCTGGGCATCGCGTTCATGAGTGCAAAAGTGAAGAGAAAAATTGCTACAGGTGTGGTAAGGCAGGCCACATTGTCGTTGACTGCAAAGGAAAGACTGTGACTTGTTATAACTGTGGTGAAGAGGGCCATATTAGTCCACAGTGTCCTAAGCCAAAGAAGAATCAAGCTGGGGGTAAAGTTTTCGCTTTATCAGGTTTAGAGACTACTCTAGAGGATCGATTGATTAAAGGTACGTGTTTTATCCATGGCACTCCTTTAATTGCAATAATAGATACTAGAGCAACTCACTCGTTTATTTCGTTGGATTGTGCTAAACGTCTGAACTTGGAAATATCTGATATTCATGGAAGTATGATCGTTGACACTCCTGCGTCGGGTTCAGTGACTACTTCGTTTGCCTGTTTGAACTGTCCAATTGATATTTTTGGTAGAGAGTTCGGAATGGACTTAGTGTGCCTTCCGTTGGAACAACTTGATATCATCCTGGGCATGAATTGTTTGCAATTTAATCGGGTCCATATTAACTGTTTCATGAAGACGGTTATTTTTCCGGAAGATGTCGGTGTTGAGGGTCTAGCGATGACGGCTAGACAAGTGGGTGAAGCAATGAAGGACGGGGCTGCCGTGTTTATGTTGATTGCATCCATGGAAGTGAAGAAGAAAGTGGTAGGTAGTGACTTACCAGTAGTATGTGAATTCCCAGAAGTTTTTCTAGAAGATGTAAGAGAGTTACCGCCAGAGAGGGAGGTAGAATTTGCTATTGAGTTAGTTCCTGGAACTAGTCCTGTGTCGATGGCGCCGTATCGTATGTCAGCATCTGAATTAGCGGAGTTGAAGAGTCAGCTAGAAGAATTGCTGGAAAAAGAATTCATTCGTTCTAGTGTGTCTCCGTGGGGTGCGCCGGTGTTGTTGGTAAAGAAGAAAGAAGGCTTTATGAGATTGTGTGTGGATTATAGACAGCTGAATAAAGTTACTATCAAGAATCGGTATCCATTACCGAGGATTGATGATTTGATGGATCAACTGGTTGGTGCGAGCGTGTTCAGCAAAATTGACTTGAGGTCGGGATATCATCAGATTTGGGTGAAGACGGACGATATTTAGAAGACGGCATTTAGAACAAGGTATGGTCATTACGAATATACAGTGATGCCATTTGGAGTAACTAATGCGCTGGGGGTTTTCATGGAGTATATGAATAGGATCTTCCATCCTTACCTGGATCAATTTGTGGTGGTATTTATCGATGATATTCTAATATATTCTAAGAGTGAATAAGAACATGCAGAGCATCTAGGGGTGGTATTAAAACTATTGAAGGAAAATAAACTTTATGCGAAATTGTCAAAGTGTGGGTTCTGGCTAAGTGAAGTAAGCTTTCTTGGGCATGTAATTTCTAAAGATGGTATTGTCGTTGACCCAACGAAAGTAGAAGCAGTGTCTCAATGGGAAGCTCCGAAGTCAGTTTTCGAAATTCGTAGTTTCCTTGGTCTTGTGGGTTACTATAGAAAGTTCGTTGAAGGTTTGTCAAAGCTAGCGTTGTTGTTAACTAAGTTGACTAGGAAGGGTCAAGTATTCATCTGGGATTCGAAATGTGAAGAAGTATTCCAAGAGTTGAAGAGGAGGTTGACTAGTGCGCCGATCTTGATTTTGCCGAATCCGGCGGAATCTTTTGTTGTGTATTGTGATGCTTCATTGTTGGGATTAGGAGGTGTAATGATGCAGAATCAACAGGTAGTCGCTTATGCGTCGAGACAACTCAAAGTGCATGAGAGAAATTATCCGACTCATGACTTAGAGTTGGCAGCAGTGGTATTTGTGTTGAAATTGTGGAGACATTATCTGTATGGTTCGAGGTTTGAAGTATTTAGTGATCACAAGAGCCTGAAGTATCTCTTTGATCAAAAAGAGCTGAATATGAGGCAAAGAAGGTGGTTAGAGTTCCTCAAGGATTATGATTTTGGACTGAATTACCATCCGGGTAAAGCAAACGTGGTTGCCGATGCTTTGAGTAGGAAGTCTTTGCATATGTCTATGCTTATGGTGAGAGAATTGAATTTAATTGAACAATTCAGAGATTTGAGTTTAGTATGCGAAGGCACTCCTGTCAGTGTTAAGTTGGGTATGCTGAAGCTGACTAGTGGTATTCTTGAAGAGATTCGAGAGGGTCAGAAAGCTGATGTAGAGTTGGTGGATAAGTTGACTCTGATTAACCAAGGCAAGGGAGGTGAATTCAGAATCGACGAGAATGGTATTATGAGGTTTGGTAATCGTGTTTGTGTTCCTAATGTTTCCGAATTGAGGAAGAGTATTCTCGAAGAAGGACATCGTAGTGGATTGAGTATTCATCCTGGTGCTACCAAGATGTATCATGACTTAAAGAAGTTGTTTTGGTGGCCTGGAATGAAAAAGGAAATAGCTGAATTTGTCTATGCTTGTTTGACTTGCCAGAAGTCGAAGATTGAGCATCAGAAACCGTATGGAGCTATGCAACCGTTATTTATTCCGGAATGGAAGTGGGATAGTATATCTATGGATTTTGTTTCTGGTTTACCAAACACGGTGAAGAACTATGAAGCCATTTGGGTTATTGTAGACAGGTTGACAAAGTCTGCTCATTTTATACCAATGAGAATGGATTACCCGATGGAGAAGCTGGCTCAATTGTACATTGAGAAGATAGTGAGTTTACATGGTATTCCTTCGAGTATCGTGTCAGATAGAGATCCAAGGTTTACATCCAAATTTTGGGAAGGTTTGAAAAAGGCGTTGGGTACTAAGCTGAGATTGAGTTCTGCTTATCATCCGCAGATGGATGGACAGGCGGAAAGAACTATTCAATCGCTAGAAGATTTGTTGCGTGCTTGTGTGTTGGAAAAAGGCGGTACTTGGGATAGTTATCTACCCTTGATCGAATTTACCAACAATAATAGTTTTCACTCGAGTATTGGTATGGCTCCGTTTGAAGCTTTGTATGGTCGGAGGTGTAGGACGCCTTTATGTTGGTATGAATCTGGCAAAAGTGTTGTGATTGGACCGGAGATTGTTCAAGAAACGACGAAAAATATTAAGATGATTCAGGAGAAGATGAAGGCTTCTCAAAGTCGTCAGAAGAGTTATCATGACAAGAGGCGAAGAACACTTGAATTTCAAGAAGGAGATCACGTGTTTATGAGAGTTACTCCTATGACTGGTATCGAACGAGCTCTAAAGTCAAGGAAATTGACTCCGCGTTTTATTGGTCCGTTTCAGATTTCGGAAAGAGTAGGAGATGTGGCGTATCGCATTGCGTTGCCACCGACGCTTGCGAATCTTCATGATGTATTCCATGTGTCGCAATTGAGGAAATAAATTGCTGATCCATCTCATGTGATCCAAGTGGATGATGTACAGGTAAAGGATAATCTGACAGTTGAAGCCTTGCCTATGAGGATTGAAGATCGGAAGGTGAAACAATTGTGTGGCAAGGAGATAGCGTTGGTCAGAGTAGCTTGGGGAGGACCAGCCGGTGGAAATGTTACATGGGAATTGGAGAGCCAGATGAAGGACTCCTACCCGGAACTCTTTGCCTAAGGTATGTTTTCGAGGACGAAAAACTTTTCTAGTGGGGGAGGGTTGTAACACCCCATAAATTTCTTTATTTAATTTAATTAATTTTTTTAATTAAATATTAGAATTAATTGAATTATTTGAGAAATATGGATTAATGAGGCTAATGGGCCAGTGTCGCGAGTAGCAATTGGGGGGTGTGTCAGTTGCAAAGCCTTTTTACTAAACTAAGGTTATATTTTTCATAAAATAGAAAAGAGGAAGATTTTGTGAAAAGAGAACCAAAAAGGAGATGAGAAGGCTGAACGTGAAATTGGGAGAAGAGCAAGTGCGAAGAGCAAGAGTACCCAAGAATTCGACATCGAGGTAAGGGGGATTCTTCTCATTAACCTCTATTATGGGTATTATGAATGATTCAATTGGGTATTATGAATGATTCACCAGATCTTTTGCAACCTAGTGAATGCGTGTTGGATTGAGCCCTTCTATAATTAGGCATCACCGTCTTTTACGCCTATGGAATGCTCAAAACATTTGCTCGTGAGGTTTTTCCATTGTGGAACAATGGGAAACTTGAGTTTATCGGGTTATCCTCATCCTCAGGCGTGGACTACTTGGCGGGATCTTGGTTTGTTGGAATTGTAAAATATTGGTGACTGAAAGCAAGTGACCTCGGGAACATGCACATTAAATGATAGTCTTGTTAGTGAAATGTTTTGCAGTATTGCATTTACATGTGGCCTTAGGTCCCTATGGTAAGGCATGACACGATCATTTAGGGTGCTCAAGTGTATTCAAGTTTCGTTACGATTTCGGGGTATATTTTGAAGGTAGAGAAAAATACAAGAAAAGGGGGTTTGAATTGGGTGTTCAAAACTTTGTCCTTCTTAGAAAAATATTTGTTTAGATAAACATTAACGCATGCAAGAAATAGAAAGATGACACATTCAGTTATCCAGGTTCCCCTTAGAAAAGGTTAATCTTGTTCACCCTCCAAGGTGATTTTGCCTTAGAAAATGACTTAATCCACTAATCATAGAAATTATTACAATTGCACAAGCCAACTGCCGGTGACTAACAATAAAACATTGATCTGCCCTGTTAGTGATCCCTTAAGAATTCGGACCCAACTGGTCCCCTAAGAGATACAACGATCAATGAATTCAATAAGAATTCTGACCCAACTGGTCCCCTAAAGAAGATTTTCCAAAAGCGCGTTGATTAACCTGTTAGTGATCCCTTAAGAATTCTGACCCAACTGGTCCCTTAAGAGATATAACGATCAACGAATCCTTTAAGAATTATGACCCAACTCATCCCTTAAAGAAGATTTCCCACAATGACAACCAGTCACCGTCTTCTTAAGTATACAGACTAAGACTAGTCACTCAAGGAACAATCAATAGAAATTGATTAATATTGTATTGACAAGAATGCTTCTTAAAAGCAGATTACACAAATATTTAAGTACAAGCAACACTAAAATGTTGAAAAATATATGAGCAACAACTCCTTGCTTTTACAATATTCTACAAAGATGTTTATGATGAATGTTGAATTGCATCTTGTAGAGATCTTATCTTATTTTTCTTTATCCTTCGGCTTCAGCTTCTTGATCTTCAATGATTGAGCTTCGGCTTCTTTTCATTGTTGTAGCATTGCAGTTTTAGCATTTGCGACGGACATCCTCTTTAGCTTTTGGAATTTGCACTTACAGCATCTTCGGCTTAAGTAGTTGCAATCCTTAGCGTTGGCTTCTTGTAGTGGCAACCAACACCTTTGGTTGTTCACTTCCTAGTGAGCAAGCAATGTTTCTCTTAAAGTCTTGATCTTCACATATAGTCTTCAAAGAAAGAGACGATGAGAGGATATAAGAGTATTTTCTTCAAAGCCAGCATTTACTTTCCAACGGATATAAGTGTAGATGTTAGATGTAAAAACATGTTACTTCCTTAGCCTTGTAGCTTGCAGCTTTTATGTGATGGAATGGAAGACAACGTTTCAACTGTACAAGCATCTTGATATTTGTGATTTGTTGAGCAGACCGTTGTATTGAATCTTCAAGAGAGAGTTTCTTGATCTTATCTTCAAAAGATTTACTTTTGATTCTTAAGTAGTAGGCTTGGAAGAGGTCACTTTCTTTTCTTGGTTTGTCTGATGATGTATCTAATGAGTAGTTCATAAACTACTTTGTTGGGATAGGATAAGAACATCAGAACTTAATAGGAGCAGAACTTTGTCTTTCAGAAATAATGACAGCAACCTTTCTAAAAGAGCGACGCAAAACTTCCTATATCAAATATGTATCATAAGAGATAACTGATTTGATAGTGGGACACCACGAGCAATACAAGCTATAGTGTTTGAGTCTTTTCAGAATAAAACAATGTCTTCAGATAATAGTGCAACAGCATATCTGAAGAACACGTCTAGATATCTGAACAAGAGTCACCAACAAAATTATATTTCAGATTGAATCCTTATCAACTGATCTTTGACTATGTCTTCAGAATAATGAGCAATAGCTCTTCTGACGAACATATATTTGACATTTGATCTTGACGTGACAGCTTGTATCTGATGTAGACTTTGATTATGATCTGGATCAGCAACATCTTGGTAGACTTTGTTTCTTTTTTAGATGCTTGTTGAGAAGTGTTGTGGAGATCTTCTTTCTGATTCATTTAGCATTCCATGTACCTATAGATATGAAAGAGAGTAGTCTTTCTGACAACAACATTTCTGATCATTCTTTAGACAACAATCCTAAATCATACAGAGATTTCTAATTTGCAATTAAATCCTTAAACGATTTAGCTCAAAATCAACTACAAGTGAAACTAGAAGAGAAATGGAGTTTATTGCGTCAAAAGAAATAGTATCATCTCCGACAAACCCTACCATCAACATCGAAAAAGCACATTGGAGGTCAAAACAATTACAAAAGCAAATAGAAGTATAATAATTTGAACATGCATGAAGAGAATAATCATAAAAATCCTAAAAACTACCAGGGATGGATGCTCAGTAGATCGGATGCGAGCTTAGTGGTCGATGGAAGATGGGGGTTGGGTGCGATTATCATGAACGGTGAAGGAAGAATCGTTGACTTGGTAACTAACAGAAGAAGAGGTTCGAAAAATTCTATTGAAGCTAAAGTTATGGTGTTGCTTATAGTGATGGAGAAAGTGATAAACGTATAGTGCAAAAGGGTGGTGTTTGAATCGAACAACATGAATCTGATAAAGATTATGAACTCAGAAGATCATGAGCTACCCAAAACCATTATTTGGGGTATAAGTAAAGGGATAAAGAGAAAAGAGGAAAGGCTATCAAGAGGCGCGTGGTTTAGCTAGATTTGCTACTATTAAGGATACCAATGTTACATTAGGTAGGGTATTACAATGTATAAGCCCAAAACGATAATTGTAACCAAATCCTTAATAAAGCTTATTCTTCCAAAAAAAAAATATATATATATATATATATATATATATATATATATATATATATATATATATATATATATATATATATATATATATATATATATATATATATATATATATATATATATATATATATATAATTGTACATTAGAATTATTTATTTTTATTTTACTATTAATATTTTGAAGTTTTATAAAAATAATATAAAGAATTTTATTTAAATAACAATTATTAAATTTAAAAAATTAATAAATTTATACATGTAATTTTTCCTCTTTTTTAATGTCTCCCTAATACTACTTGTTATTTTATACTTAAAAATGAAGTCTTGGTTTTTTTTTTCTTTTAGTAATAATACTTCATATCTCATATTATTAAATATACGATTACTAAGTGGTATTACATTAGACAATTTTTTTTTATATTCATATAGGGTGAAAAATACTCATGAAATTCTAAAATATTCTTCGAAGATGCATCTTCGAAGGCACCTATATTATAATTTTAAAGATTTCGGATATGCGTCTCCGAAATCAGTGTTTTAAAAATTGGACCTGACGGTCGGACCGGGAACCGGTCTGATTCAATAGTTGGATCGGGAATGTCATGGAACTGGTCAAAACCGGTGTAAATTGTTAAAATCGGCGGTTTTTTTGAACTGGTGGCTTAAATGCATTTTTTAAATTTTAAAAATTAAAACAATGTCATTTTGACTATTTTAATTAAAAATAAAAAATAAAAAATAAAAAAAATAAAATAAAAAAATAAAAAAATGGTTGTAGATTGATTTTGTTACAGATGATTTTGATATTAAAGTATTCAATTAAATTATGTTGCAATTGAACTTTTGTTTATATTTTATAATTATGTACTATTTGATTGTGTGTAATACCTATATGTAAAATTTGAATTTAAATTATGAACTTGTGAAATTTTTTTATAATATGACGTTTTCAAAAAATTTAAGTACTAGTTATATTTTGTAGAGACTGAATCATCTGGTTCGACATATTTTATAATATAATTTTGTTATAACGACCAGTCTATTCAACCAAGTTATCCGGTTTAATCCGGTTTAGTCATGCGGTTCGACCAGTGACCCAGTGGTTCGACCAATAAACCAGTGACCCAGTACCCTCACTGATTTGATGTCTGATCCAGTTTTTAAAACACTATCCAAAATCACTCATATCAACTATTTCAAAAATGCATATCCGAAAACATCATTTGTTTTTATTTAAACGTTGGATTTAAAATGTCAGGTACTTTTTCGGTGATGCATATCCAAAAAGTAGCCTTTTTCCATTACCGATTTTAGAATTAAGCGGTGAGGGTCCGTTCGGCGCATTTTAGATTATACTCCGGATCTTTTTTTGTATGTATTGATCGGGTGTGTATCTTTTTTTGTATGTATTGTCATGACAAATGTAAAACCAATATGATTCAACACATATATAATATATCCATATTTAATGTTGTCGAGGTTTTTTGTACTCCTATTTAATTGTTTTGATTGAATTAAGGCTGAACTTGGACAAAACAGAATGTTGACTTTCTGTTTCTGCATGATTCGGAAATGCATTTCTGAAATTTTCATGCTTCAGGGCTTTTTTCGAAACTACAATTCTAAAACATCCACTGACAGCAGGATAAGATTTCTTGGGTCCATATTACACCAAAAACTCTACAAATAATGCCTCTATAGATTTCCATCAACATCAGGCCACAATATGTAACTTTAATTTTATGTTGAACTATCTATATAATTTCGATTATTTATGATAAATCGGTACTTTGTTGCTCTATTTTTGTGTGTTTTGTTTCAGACTATATTTCGGATATGCATATCTAAAATCTCTTTTTTTTTAAAGGGTGCCTTCAGATGTGCATATCGGAAATCACCTTATTTTACCAAAAAAAAAGGTGTCTTCAGATGTGCATCTCCGAATGCACCTTTTTTAAATAAAAAATTGGGTTTCTTCAGATGAGCACATCTGAAATCACCCTTTTTTGTAAAAAAAATTAACTTCAAAAATGCACATCCGAAATATAGAGGTATTTTGGGATTTTCACAACAGGTGTCTAAGAAAGTTCATGGGTGTAAAAAGAAATTGTCTTACATTATTGGTAGAGAAGGCTATCAGACCCTATGTAATATGGACTCGAGAATTACTACCCAAACACTACTACCCTAAATAAAGATTCAGGCTAGCCAGCGCTAAACAGGCTTTTTATTTTAAAAAATAAAAATAAAAACCCATAATCTTTATTATAAATAAAATTAAAAATTATATTATTTTAAACATAATACATTTTTAAGTACTGTATTATCTCTTATAAAATACTATAATCTTTTTCTAAATACAATATATGTTTAAATTGTATAAAATAATACTTGAATATTTATCATAAGAGAAAAACTAATATAATAAAATGAAAGAATATCAATTATATTAATATATAATATTTAAAGGAAAAAGATTGAATAGAATGATATAAAATTTAGTGAGGTGAGAGATTATGCGGGCCTAATAGGCTACCCACAATCCATATGAATTAGCCCTAATGGGTAGCGGGCTTTTCAGGATTAGGCTAAAAAACCCTAAAAAATATGGGCTCTAATTTACAGACTCAGGATCTGGCGGGCCGGCCCATATAAGCTAATCCATTTTGACAACTTTAATTATTGATAACAAATAAGACTATTATCTAGTAAGACATGAACATCATTTCCATAACCAGGTTCATGTATCTTTCATGGTGCTTGAGACTTGCTTTCTTTTAAAAGTACCCCATAAATAATATTTTGAATGAAATCCTGCAAAATGAATAACTCAAAAATTAAGATACAATTATTAACAAACAAAAAAGATTATACGAAGGAGTAGCATGCATATATATGAAATGGAATGTAACTCACTCTTGTATTGTCTTGGGAGCAATGTAGAAGAAAAAATTAAAAGCTCAGTTTTTTCAACCATGACTCTGATGGCAAGATCTTTGGAGATCATTTCATCAACTAGCTGGTCATAATATCTCTTAACTCTGTAAAAAGACATTAATGATTAATTCAATACTAGTTTCAAATATGAGCATTGAGATTAAATTCTTCTTTAATTAAATATTGTAAAAAACAATAAACACATTCAAAATAAAGATAATTTTTATAGGATGTCGCCGGCGCAAGACCTATGATGTTAACATCATTTTTTTACTGGAGAATGGTAAAACACTAAAACCTGCGATGTTATACAAAGCAGAATGTTGGGTGGTTAAGAATGAAGTGTAGAAGAGATGAGGAAGTTACATTAGATGTGTGGTAAGACTAGACGGAACAAGATAATAAATAGCAATATAGATAATAAATGACAATATTATAGAATGTTGAGGTAGCACCTATAATAGAAAAGATGGTGGAAAATAAATTTTGATGATTCAGGCATGTAGGGAGAAAGTTCAGAAGGAGAGGAGTCGAACAACTAGAAATAAAGGAAGACTCAGAAAAACTATTAAGAAAGATCTTGAGATAAACGTATTAAATAGAAAATTATGATGAAATTTGATTCATGTAGCCGACCCCACGTGATGAGATAAGGCTTGGTAGTTGTTGTTGTCACGGGCACAAGCATATTTTTAATACACAAAAATGTTGGTATTGATGTCTTAATACAAAATCAGAGAACAAGTAATATTTCTATAAACAAGAAATTAGAAATAAGAAGGGAAACATGTTAAGAGATTAGCAAAAATGTCACCTTTCATTCTCAGGAAAGAAATAGAGGCCAATACTCTGATTATTTGTTCCAAATTTCTTGAAACTCTCTGGCCACACAGCTGATCTTTGAAGCAAGTTTGCATAAAGCACATCAGGGAGATGACTTGCCTCCTCAAGAACTTTAGGGCAAGCTAATGTGGACAAATGTCCCATTAGTCCCCTGATTTTATCAAAGCTTTTGTTGAAAACCTGTAAACCTCCCCTATTTAACAGAAAATTCAATGTCAGACAATGTTTTTGCTCTAGCAGCTACAACAAATTCATTAATTCCAAACGATGGTAATAGAAGCTACAAACATGGTTTCTACCTCCAGCTTGGATCAGCAATAGGCTGCGGATCAAAAACAACTTCATCTTTTTCTGATTCTGGAGTCTCACTGTTAGGATGATCTGCTTCTACTACCACTTCTTCACAATCCATACAAAACCAAGTAACCTTGTCGGTAAAAACCACGGGACCGACTAAACAATATCTGAAAGAAGAAGTTTATAAATACATAAGGTTAAAATATTTCAGTCTCCTAGCACCATAACTCTTGATAAAAAATAAGCTCCTCTCTAACAATATGTGCATCGCACAGGTATATGCACTAGTGTCCATATGATATGTCAATAAAAGTAGATGTGTGTGCTAAAAAGTAAGTACATGTAATCTTCACATGGAAAGAGTGAGTAACAAGTACCTATGCATTGCATAATCTCCACATTTACTGCAATATACTATTGCCTCTTCAAAGCCTTCATCGCCACACGTAAGACAAACAGATACCTGCAACAAGCAAGCAATGTTTTAATGTATTAATTCATAAAAAGTTGTATATAACAACAAAAAAACACACATTCTAACTAAAAAAAGTACTGTATAATTTGATACTTTCTTTTGAAATCAGAATATGAGAAATACCTTAAGCAACTTAGTTTTTCCTGATTCAGGGGAAAGATCGACATCCATCTTCATTTCGGCTTGAGAATTTCCATCTTCAGTTTTGGTTTCAGCACCGACCTCTAAAGGGACATCAATCTCCATTAAGACAGGTGGTAGCAGTTCAATATCTGTTTCCTCAGCAGGATGTTGGCTCTCACTATATAATATGGCTTCCGACACATTAGGTTCTGTTTCAGTATCTAGACCATGTTCAGTTACAGGCTCAAAACTTAACCCAACTGCATCTGGCAGTAGGGATGCAAGTGGTTCTTTATAAATTTCTCTCGCTGTAGAATCAGAATTCACAACATCTGTTTGGTTGTTTGTCATGGAACCGGCGACGTCGTGCAACTCCATTGAGATTGAACGGTGCTGATTATTTGAATCAACAATAGGATTTTGAATCTCATTATTGCTATCTGACATTCCGGTTTGAATAACTGCTACTGGTGTGGATACCTCATAAGCAATATTAGATGGTGGTGATGCTATTAAGATTGCACCCGAATCAGAACATGTACCTCCGGTCGAGGTATTAATATCAGAACCTGCAATGGCATGGAACTCCATTGATATTGAGTGTGGTTGATCATTTGTTTCCACACTATGATTTTGAACCTCGTGGAGTTCTGGGCCTTCTTCTACTTCGATCTGAGAATCGATTTGAATTGGATGTTCAAAACTTGACCCCGCTGCTGGTGATGGTGTTAGTACCTGAGAAGTCATGTGTCCTTGTGGTTGTGCTATTACTATTACATCAGAGTCAGAAGAATTATCTTCAGCCACTGAGCTAATATTACAACCATCAAGGGCTTGTAGCTTCATTGAGATTGTTTGCGGCTCATCATTTGTTTCCACACCACATTTCTGAACCTTGTGATGTTCTTCGGCTTCTGTTAAATCAATATGATTTTTGGGTTCAAAACTTGATTCTTCTGTTGGTGGTGGTGGTGTGAATGCATGAGAAGCCACAGGACCTTGTGGTATTACTGTTGCAGCAAAATCACAACTTATATATTCTTTTTCGGCAATAATAGTAGAGCCTGCCGAGGCCTTCAACTCAACTGGAGTTGACTGTGGCTGATCATTTTTTAAAGACCTTCTTATCCCATTATTCATCTTCATGTACTTACCTCCTGTTGCTCCTTCAATGTCGTGTTTGAAACCATGATCCTTTGCATCGGTGTTATCCGTGACTTTCCTTTTAGACATTTCAGCTGGAACATTCTTTTTCTTGAAACTAGAAGTTTCATTTTTCACATTCTCTACCTTGAAACCACGATCCTTTGCACCAGTGTCATCCGAGAGTTTCCTTTTAGAAACATCAGTTGGAACTTTCTTAGGTTGAACTACTGGATTAATTTGAGAACTTCGAATATGGCTAATCTCTTCTCCATTTGAATCTTTATGTTTCATTGATTTCACACGCAGTTCTAAAAACCTTCTATGTTTACGTCCCTTATTATGAGTTCTCAAACACTTGGGGCCTACGCCTATCTGAATATCACAAATTTCACAACGTACAATCGGTGGTAATCTCTTATTACTAGTTTGAGAACTTCGATTAGGTCTAATCTTTTCTGCACTTGAAGTTTGTAATCTCTTATTACTAGTTTGAGAACTTCGATTAGGTCTAATCTCTTTTCCACTTGAAGTTTTATGTTCCGTTGATTGTTCGTGTAGTTCCAACAACCTTCTTCGATGTTTCCTTCCTTTCTTATGAAATTCCATACACTTGGGACTCAACTTAAGATCACAAATTTCACATTGTAAGAGCAGTGGTAAGCACTTATTATTAGCAGAGTCTTCAGGTGTTTGTTGTGGTAAGCACTTCTTATCAGCAGAGTCTTTAGGTGTTTGTTGAGATAAGTTCTTATCAGCAGAGTGTTCTGACGTTTGATGAGGTAACTGCCTCTTATCCGCATAGGCTTCAGACATTTGTTGACGTAACTGCCTCTTATCAGCATTGCGATCTGGTGTTTTATGTGGTAAGCACTTCTTATCAGCAGAGTCTTTAGGTGTTTGTTGAGATAAGTTCTTATCAGCAGTGTGTTCTGACGTTTGATGAGGTAACTGCCTCTTATCGGCATGGGCTTCAGACATTTGTTGACGTAACTGCCTCTTATCAGCATTGTGATCTGGTGTTTTATGTGGTAAGCACTTCTTATCAGCAGAGTCTTTAGGTGTTTGTTGAGATAAGTTCTTATCAGCAGTGTGTTCTGACGTTTGATGAGGTAACTGCCTCTTATCGGCATGGGCTCCAGACATTTGTTGACGTAACTGCCTCTTATCAGCATTGTGATCTGGTGTTTTATGTGGTAAGCACTTCTTATCAGCAGAGTCTTTAGGTGTTTGTTGAGATAAGTTCTTATCAGCAGAGTGTTCTGACGTTTGTTGAGGTAACTGCCTCTTATCGGCATAGGCTTCAGACGTTTGTTGACGTAACTGCCTCTTATCAGCATTGTGATCTGGTGTGTTATGTGGTAAGCACTTCTTATCAGCAGAGTGTTCTGATGTTTGATGAGGTAACTGCCTCTTATCGGCATGGGCTTCAGACATTTGTTGAGGTAACTGCCTCTTTGTTTTATGTGGTAAGCACTTCTTATCAGCAGAGTCTTTAGGTGTTTGTTGAGATAAGTTCATATCAGCAGAGTGTTCTGACGTTTGTTGAGGTAACTGCCTCTTATCGGCATAGGCTTCTGACGTTTGTTGATCTGGTGTTTTATGTGGTAAGCACTTATCAGCAGAGTCTTTAAGTGTTTGTTGAGATAAGTTCATATCAGCAGAGTCTTTAGGTGTTTGTTGAGATAAGTTCATATCAGCAGAGTGTTCTGACGTTTGTTGAGGTAACGTACTCTTATCGGCATAGGCTTCTGACGTTTGTTGAGGTAACTGCCTCTTATCAGCATTGTGATCTGGTGTTTTATGTGGTAAGCACTTGTTAGCAGCACAGTCTTCTGGATTTTGATTCGGTAAGTGCATTTTATCAGCCAATTCTTTTGTCATTTGATGCGGCAAGCACATTTTATCTTCATATTGTACGGCAGTTTGATGTGGCAAGTGCTTGTTATCTGTACTGTGTACCACAGTTTGATGTGGCAAGTGCTTGTTATATGTACTGTGTACCACCGTTTGATGTGGCAAGTGCTTGCTATCTGTACTGTGTACCACCGTTTGATGTGGCAACTGCCTCTCATCAGCCGGCGTTGGACGCGGAAAGTGTCTATTATCAGCATAGTATGGCGGCGTTGGATGCAACAAGTGCCTATTATCAGCATAGTGTACCGGCATTGGATGAGGCAAGTACCTATTATCAGTGTAGTGTGCCGGCATTTGATTTTGCAAGTGCCTAATATTAGCATAGTGTGTCGGCATTGGAGTAGGTAGTAAGGGCCTATTGTCAGCATAGTGTGTGGGTGTTGGATGTTGTGATAAGTGCATGTTACCAACATGACATGTCGGTGGTATCTGCCGGTTATCAGAATAGTATGTCGGTATTTGATGTGGTATCTGTCGGTTATCAGCATAGTATGTCGGCACTTGATGCGGTATGTGCCGGTTATCAGCAAAGGCGTGAGGACCACTACTTTGAGGAATTAGTCCAGGACTAAAAGCAGTGGATGGCATATTATTATTATTCCAGACACCTCTATAATTGTTTTGAGAATTTCCATTCTACATATAAACATTCAAACACAAAGCAATGAATTATATATAAAATCAATCACGTCTCTAACTGAACAACTTAACCTTTGAAACAATTGATTCAAGACACGGCGCATAGATTGATATCATGGCAACACTCAGAATCAACTACCTTGACTTTCTTGCATTAAGGTTCAAACAAACTAAATCACTAAACCATTTGATCAATTCTACCATTTATAAACAAACTAAATCACTCAAACCATACATTGAACTTAATTTCCTAACCCGATTTTGAAAAGCATTTACATTCCACATTCAAAGTCAGAATATTATCATTACGACACCAGTCACGACAAAAATTCTAACATGTCAGAATATAATCATTATATATTATGATCTCTGTAGCACCAACACCTCTGAAAAATGGCGTATCCTTTTCAGACACTGACACAAACACCTATACTTATGATAGCGTTCAATTTATTCATTTTTTTTAATTATTACCGGTGTGTCCGTGTCGGTGATGAGTTAGATCTAAATCAATGTTTGTAGTAGAGTAAATTTAAAAAAACCCAAAACCAAAACCAGAGAAAAAACTTATATCAATTAAAATCCCCTTAACCATTCATGTTTTATTTACCCTAATTCAGAAAGAATTCAAATCCAACCTTTTTCCCAAAAACCTAATTCATATATTAAATTAACCCCAATTCAGAGA
Organism: Vicia villosa; assembly: GCF_029867415.1. Classification (NCBI taxonomy): domain Eukaryota; kingdom Viridiplantae; phylum Streptophyta; class Magnoliopsida; order Fabales; family Fabaceae; genus Vicia; species Vicia villosa. The sequence goes on from NC_081181.1 coordinate 174,605,344, forward strand.
AATTCATTCAGAATCAACATTTTCCCAAAACCCCAATTAAAAAAAAAAAAAACATCTTTTTAATCTAAAAAAAATCACTAAAAACTCAAAACCCCGATTTAAAAAAAAACATATAATCGACAAAACAAAACAGACAACATTGGTAGACAATTTTTTAACAAAGGTAAAGAAAAACTAACCATTATTGTGTCGATTGATGGTTTCTTCAAGAAATTGAGAAAAAATTGCGCTCGAAAATAGTAGAACCCGCGAAGGCTTATTCAGAGAGTGAAAAGTGAGTCATGATAATGATGTAATAAAAATATTATTTAATTATTTAATATTTATAGATTTTATAAAGCATAATCTATATTTAAGAGAAAAAGATATGAGTAAATCTTTTCAGTTTTTTTCTAAATATTTGATTGATTCTGTTTTATCATATTTTTTTATTTTTGATTTTATGATAGACAAGTCTATTTTTCATGCGAAAATAAATAATTTTGTTATAATGTCTTTTTGTGAAAATAATACAAGAAATAATATTCACACCGAGAGTTATAGTTTTTATGTAAAAATATTTTATAGTTAATATAATCTTTAGATTTTTATAAATTTTGGTGAGTTGTTGAATCTTATTTTAATCACATATAAAATAGACTTAAATGTATTTTTTGTCCTTTTAATTTGAGTGTTTTAAATAATTGATTCCCTGTTACAAAATCCGCTATTTTGATCACTTAATTTTGATGACCTTTGCATTTTTGTGATTCCTATCGATTGATGATTAGGATTTAAAAAATTATTTTTAATTATGGGAAAATACCTACTAGAATTAATTTATTAATTATTAATAATTTTCTAGATAATTAATTAATATTTAATTTTTTTAATTAAGTTTAGATATTTAATTTTTTTATTTAAGCTGAATACATAATTAATTAATATTTAACTTTTGTAATTAAGTTTAGATATTTAATATTTTTAATAAAGTTTATTAAGAAATTGTTTAATTAAAAAATTTAAATTAAACTTCATGAGTCTTAACCCATTTTATTACATCAACCCAATTTATACACTATATTTGATTAAGTGTTAATCAAATTAGGTGTGATATGGTTTAGGTGTTGCGGTTTTTTGTTTTGTAATTTTATACTAACTGGTCATTTGGTGTAGTTAGTTTTATTACTCTGGTGTACTCATGCTTTATAATTTGGTGTACTTATGTTATGTACTTATAACCCTAGCATTTCTTATGCTAGTTAAGTTTTAATACGAGAATCCTTTTGCCTTTTTTTAAATTTAAAAAAAAAAGTGCTTAATACTCTTTTTAGTCTCATACATATGTCTCTGGGTCCATTTGGGTCATTTTTCTTTTAAAACTTTCAAATTGGTCCCTTTACGTTATTAAAATGGTGTCACGTTTGTCCTGACTGTTAAAAACGTTATTTTATTGCTAAAAACATGGCTGACGTGTTAAGTTGTTGGTGTGATGTAATGAAAATCATTGTTGAGGTGTCATTTGAATTAGTATTTTATTAGTTGGTTGACGTTATTACTTGACATATGATGAAATAGGAAGCCCTGGCAAACAAAGTGAGAAGTCTCAAGTGAAGAAGACAAAGAGAGAACGAATGATGCTTTGAGGAAGACGAAGACCCAACTTTTAAAAACGGTTCGTTTGCATGTCGATGTCTAGTATGAATGTGTGTTTATGTTGTTGCGTTTTTTTGAAATGATTAGGTTTCTAGGTTTTTGTCGCCCCTTTTGAAATCTGCTATTATTTTACGAATACTTGCGTGTAATGTTGCATTTTATTGTTTGTAATGTTTGTTTTCTTATCTTAGGTAGAAATGGATGATATTATCACTTTGACAATTCATCGTAGGGGTGACTTTGTTGATTATGAAAAAACTGATTATGTGGGGGTAATTGTATTGAGTTAGATGTAGATGTGGATAGGTGGTCATACTTTGAATTGGTTGGTGTTCTGAAAGATTTAGGTTACACTGAGGTAGACACTATCTTTTACAAAGACCCTTCTGTTGGGATGTGTGTTCTTAAGGATGATAAGGGTTCAAATGAGGTAATTGACCTCTTTAGGGTACATTTGAAAGTTGACATTTACATAGAACATATCTAATCCCAACCAGAATATATTGATGAACCTTTAAATATGGAGGAAGAAGCCATAGATGTAGAACCTTTAAATATGGATGAAGAAGCCATAGAGGAAGAACATTTAGATGTTGTTAATCCGGAGGTAGATTCCATCATTGAAGATCTTTTTGAAGATGTCGTAAAGGACTTAAATGTAGGTATTGATGGTGTGAACAATGATGATATTGAGGGTATGAGTGTATGTGATGAAGGGAACATTGTTGGTGTTGAGGGTCTGAATGTATGTGATGGAAACAATGCTGGTGTTGAATGTCTGAATGGTGTGAACAATGCTAGTGTAGAGACTACAAGCTCTGATGACAGTGAGGATGCGAGTTACAAGTATGACAGTGCTTTGGAAGTTACATTTAGTGATTCTGATATGAGTGAGGATTGTTCTGATGAAAACTTAGACAATCTTGTTGAATACGATAGAAACCATGATGGAACAAGTAAAAGTAAGAAAAAGAAATGGGAAGAAGAAAATGGAAGTTTATATGATAGTGAGGATTTAGATAGTGGATGTGATAGTGAGGAGAGTGATGCACCAATTTTAAGTTAATGAAAGATATATCTCATTATAAATGGGAGTTGGGAACTTATTTTAACTCAAAAGATGACTTTAAGGAAGCAATTCAAACATATGTTGTCCAATGTGGTAGAGCTCTTAAGTTTTTGAAAAATGACAAGCAGAGAGTGAAGGTTGTGTGTAAGGAAGGTTGTCAGTGGGAGGCGTATTATGGAAAGTTGCATAATGAGGAGACTTGACAACTTAGGAAATTAGTTGATATACACAGTTGCTCTAGAGAATACAATTTGAAGATGGTGAGTACAAAATGGCTTAGCAAGAGGTTGCAAAACTCATTGAAAAATAATCCTAAGTTGAAGCTAAAGGATATAAAGAAGAAGGCTCAAAAGAAATAGAATGTGGGGGTTAATAAGACAAAGACAATTAGGGCCAGATTTGCAGCTAGGGATATGGTTGATGGCTCATTTTTAGGAGATTATTCAAGAATATATGATTATTGTCATGAAATTCTAAGGACAAATCCAGGTTCAACTGTGAAGTCAAATGTGACACCAGTACAAGAAAATATTGAGGACAGAAGGCCTAATTTCAAGAGGCTATATATTTACTATGTTGCTTGCAAAAAAAAGTTTCAAGTTGTGTAGACCTATTATTGGTCTAGATGGATGCTTCTTAAAAGGACCTTGTGGAGGTTAGATTTTGGCAGCCATAGGTACAGGTCCCAATGACCAGATGTTACCTATTTCTTTTGCTGTGGTGGAAGGAGAAACTAAATATAGTTGGTCTTGGTTCTTGGAACTCCTCATTGATAATCTAGGTGGTAGGGAAGAATGTAGAACATATACATTCATTTCTAATCAGCAAAAGATACCACTCTATTTAATTTTGCATTTTCAGTTATGGTATAATGTGAATGAATTACAATTTGTTTAAATTTCCATTTAATTTTGCAGGATCTTCTTCCTGCAATGGATGAATTATTACCAAATGTTGAACAAAGATTTTGTGTAAGACACTTATACAATAATTTCAGAAAGAAGTATCCAGGAAAATTGTTGAAGGAAATAATTTGGAAGGCTGCAAGGGCTACTTACCCACAAGCATGGGAAAGGGAGATGAGAGGACTGAGACAAATACATGAAGATCCTTATAAGCACATGATGCAGACAAATACATGAGACAAATACATCCTCTAATTCCATATTATTGCGCCTCAAAATTTCAACCTGTTTTTTTTTTTGCTTCTTCTATCTCTTGACTAAGCATATCAATCTTCCATTGATCCTTCATCAGGGTTTGCTCAACTACACCTCTATCTTCTTCATAGAACCATTGAAAAAACCCACAACCAGCATTACTGTGTCCCTGTTGTCATACCCCAAAATTTGCCCATACATTTTCTCCTATTCAAAATCAGATCAATGTGCAAAACTCATAAGACACATTCTCCTATACAAAGGCTCTGAACTAGGGTTTGATTCTTTCAAAGGAAAATCACTGAATCAATGGCTTCCAAGCATCTCATATGGCTCAACATGTCTCACATTACCTCCATGACAAATATCAAGACATATCTCAAAACTATAGTCATTCAAAAGTTCAGAAAGTCAACAGTCGACTGGTTAACCTAAAAAGGCAACTGTGGTCAAAGCAAGTCAAAACTCCTGATTGTTTGTCAAGATCCTCATATTGAAGTATCATTCACCATTTGATCAAGGATTGATCATGGTTCATCAAGATAAAATCTCCAAATGGAAGAAATATTCCAAAGCGACTTTTAGAGGACATCTTGGGCTTTCAAAAAAGTCCTGGATCATCTCCATATGATAAAAATTGATCAAGTTATGGCTTGCGCAAGATGATCGATTTTCAAGAAAAGCACAAAACTCTAATTGCACAATTTGTTGTTTTTAAACCAATGGGCCTAGTTATTGGACTTTAAAATCACTCATGGACTAATTCAAGGCTTCTAAATTCATTATTTTATTTTTATGACTTTTATTTATATTCATATGGATTTCTATTCATTTGAATATTAAATAAATTAATTTAAAAAATAAAATAAATAGATTAAGTCACAAATATAATTTTGAATCTTTCTTGAAGCTAAAATATTGGGCATTGAGAATAATGAGGCGCAAAAGAAAAAACATTGAAAGAAGAAAGATTGGTTTAAGACAAAATTAAAAACTTTATATATTTCTTCCAAAATCAATTCCAATCTCTTGATTTGCAAAGATTTGATTCACCTTAACAAACCTAATTCAGACTTATATATATGCATAAGGATTTCTGATCAAGGGGGAGAGATTTGGCTGCACGAGAAATCCTATTCCAAGCTTACAAAAAACTGAACTGAGGTGCCATGGCAAACGGGTTTTGAGGCCGATTCAAACTCTCCCACGCATACAGGAAGATTCTACGTTCTCCTCTGAAGCTATTGCGACCATCACTGAAGCGTGAAGCCCCGAGAACCACGTCCATAATTGTCACGGTTTGCTAGCTTACAATTCGATTCGATTTACGATATATATGCATCATGGACGTTATTCTGTTGCATAATCATGCTTATGTGAATGTATAGAATGTTTTTGGGCTGTTTAATTAGAGTTTATGCACGGATTTACGGTTCCACCATTGTTAGGTCACAAAAGCTTCGATTTGGGGCTTTGAGGTGCAGGTGAAATTAGCCAAAACTAATGGTGCCATTAGATTCAGTGAACGATTTCTAGTCGATACATGATCTTAGTCTTGATTTATAATTCGTTTTTGTTGAGCTTTGATTTTGCAGGGGCTATAGTGATGCTTAAAAAACTGTGGGTAAATGTCTTTGCTATTTTGCAGAAAAAGCGTATGTAGGAGATGATAAGCTGGGCGTGAGATTTCTTCATTTTAAATTTTCTAATTTTTTTTATTTGTTATATTGTATGCGGTTTGCAATTATGTCAGCTAACGTTCCCAGCGCGTTTGGTTTGGAGTTAGGTTTGTGGCTATAGGGAGCTGGGTTCGATCCCAGCATCCCACGCGTTTTTCTTCTTTTCTTTTTCAGATAATGGTAAAGATCCTGATTCGGCGCATCCCATCTCTACGCACCTATTATACACCCTCGATCAGGTGTCATCAGATCTCATGAATCTTAGATCCAACACACTCCAGTGCATGTCCACCACACACTGCATACGCGAGTAACACCCAATCGCAGCTAAGTTTTTTTTCTATTTTTATTTTTTATTTTTTTATTTTTAATGGCATAACATTTTATTTAATTTGTTTTCCTTTTGTTTTTGTTTATTAAAATATTTATCCTTTTTAAATCTTTTTATTGTGCTAAAAATTTATATTTTTATACTATTGACTATTTTATTTTCAAATGAACTTTTTATCGATTAAATAATTAGGATTATATCCAATAATTATTTAATCGATATATTGATCCGAACTCTCGATTTTTCTCCATAACTTTGGTTTTATTTCAATTAGTTTGTTATTTTATTAACTATGGTTAACTTGTGCCCTAAATCAGGGTTTGTGGGGTTTGTCGTTAGAACATTCATGCACTAAAATATTTTATTTTCTACGCCTTTTCAGGGTTACTTTTCAAACACTTCGACGACGCGCCTCGCCTTATACGAAGCTAAGTATTCGATTCATTTAAATTTCAAAGTCTATTTAGTTTCCTTTTTGATTTTAGGGTTTGCCCTTAACCTTTCTTGAACTGTACATACATTCACCCTCTTCTTCTGCCTTTGCCTTTTTTAGGGTTACCTCTGAGGCTCCTGCGACCGCTAACCATATCAGATCAAATCAAGCTAAGTACTTTTGTTTATTTCATTTTAAATACATTATATCCTTATTTTAGGGTTAACTGTGTTCGCCTTCGAACCGATAAATGCACTCACCCTTTTTTTTTTTTTTGCCATTTTTCCTTTTCAGGGTTTGTCGAATGCCAAAGCTACGTCGTTGGTAACCCTAAACTCTAATCTTTTATTCTTTCTGTTTAATTATTACTTATGTCAAACCCTATTAAGGGATCCAGTTTCATTGTCCCCTCCCCCATATTACTGTTTCTTGCCTTATATTATCTGCGTGGTTAGTAAAATAGGGAGTGACAACTATTAAATTGAATTAGCCTCATTAATTTACAAGATAATATAATTGAATATAATCACGTGATTGGTGCACACACGCACGCTTTTGGGTAACCCTCTCTGTTGCCTTGTTGCCTGTTGCCTTGTTGCCTTGTGTTTTTTGCAGAATAGCCAGTCCCTCGAATATGAGGATACCTCAGCCATGTTGCCTCGATAAAAGGTCATGAGACCTTAAAATGATGCTGCCTTCGATACACTAACATGACCTCGACCCTCGGAAGTTGCCCACGAAAAAGGCTGAGGTATCTTCTGGTTGCCTACGAAAAAGGCTATTCTGATCATTCCCTTTAGACTACCTGCCTCTCTATGGCATGGGTCAGTCTTTGGGCGAATGATATCTCGACGACACTTCAACCTCCAAACGAAAGGCTTCCTGCCCTCTTATGGCAAGGACTGACCCTTTCATTCTGAAAGGCTAAAAAGAGACCTATCATCTGAGTTTAAGGTAATTGCCCCTAATTGCCTTGCAATGCTCAATTTTCTATATTATTTCTCAAAATTCTTCAAAAAAACTGGCTACGCTCATTTACGAGCTAAAGTTCATTTTTCCTCTTTCATCTACATTTTTTGAAAACGAGCAAGCAAAGCAATTAAGAGCCCATGGAAAACCATGGATGCAAAGGGTGCCTTACACCTTCCCTTTGCATAAATTACCCCCCGAACTTAGATTTTCTTTAAAAGGTTTTTTTCTGTTTCTTTTTACCTTTCTGATTTAGTTTGGATAAAATAAAAGTCGGTGGCGACTCTTGCTTAACCGCGACATTCCGATCGATAAAAAGTCAGTTCACCGTATTACAGATGTCATACCCCAAAATTTGCCCATGCTATTTTTCATACACAAAACCAAATCAAAAGACAAAGCTCCAAAACACAGTCTCCCACACAGAAGTTCTAAACTAGGGATTGAATAATTCAGAGGAAAATCATTGAATCAATGGCTCAAGGTGGTTCCATAGGGTCACTAACATCCCAAAGTATCTCCATATAAAGTTTCAAGTCAAACAGAGCAAATTTAGTCCCTCAAATCCTGATTAGGTCAACAGTCGACTCCCAAGGGCAAAACAGTCATTATACAGTCAAAACTCAAGATATTTGGTCAACAACATTCTCATAACCCTAAAATCATCATTTGATCAAGGGTTGATCATGATGATGCAAGGAAAGATCAGAGAAGTCAAAAGTCAAAAGTTACTATTTTAGGCATGAACTGAAAAAGTCAACCAAACTTTGAGAATTCACCAAATATTCATACTTCATCAGAAAAATTCCCACCAAAGCTCATTTTGAAGGGAATTCATTCCTCTATCCAATGGTCCAAGAATCAGAGCCCATAGGTCAATGGTTTAAGAGATATGGCTTCATACATTATAGGTCTTTTCCAAAAGTCAACAAAAAGACATTTTTTTCAAAAGGTCATAAAATGAGAATGGCAAATGATTTTGATATGGGATCAAAGACACTAGTTAGAGGACTCTCTAAGGTTTCCAAAAAGTCCACAAGCTTGAAAAAATATTGAGATATGAAGGAATGGCATGGTGTACAAGTTCACCTATTTTCAAGAGTGTACAAGAGGGAAAAAAGCCTAAAACTCAAAATATTTCTAAATGGGCTTGCATTCTTTTTATTCTAACTTTATTTTAAGCCCATCCACGTGCTAGAACAAGGAGCATGTTATTTTTACTATTTTATTTATTATTTTATGGTTTTAATTCATTAAAATCATGATTTAATTATATAAAATATAAAAATAATGCAAGATTGGATTTTGCTTAAATTTTAAGTCAAGAATTGAATCAAATCTCTCCCACCAATCAGTCAATTTCGTTCATAATGCTTGAAGCCCAAGAAAGTACAATTTTAGAAAGATTTGGAAGCATATCTCAATCAAATTTCCAAAACTTGCAATTCAAGATTCAATTAGATTTTCTTCAGTTTTATCTACCCTAAAGAATCCCCTATAAGAGCACAACAGGTCCATAGCACAAGGGTTCAAGGTTTTGCAGCACAAAAGACCTAACCCGAGTTCAAAAAGTCACAAAAATTCTCAATCACGTTTTCCAGTTGCAGGCGAATTCAAGGATTCCTTTTGATCAATTCACATCCCTAAGGTATCAAGGAAGCTTCCCAGATTGGTTTCGAGTCTTGAAGCCTTGCAGATCATCGCCAAAAACCCCACGGTTTGTCAAACCTTAAACTGCATCGTATCCATACATACACGCATCTTTAATCAATTTTAACTGCATATTTGTGTGTGTTAAGGTATTTAGATGAATTCTGGATGGTTAATTGTTTGTTTGCGCACCTATAGCGAATTATGCCATGAAAGGGAACTAGGGTTTCGTTTTAGGGATTTTTGTTACAGGTACACTTGAGCTAAATTGAGGCCATGGTTGTCTTCGTGAGATCTGGACGAACACTCCCATGGCATCGCGAAAAGTTTTTGTTGGCATTTGCTTGGATTCGTAAACGCAGGTTTGTAGTGACGGACACCGTCCGTAGGTAAAGCTCTTTTTCAGACCTAAGGCGACGGACGGAGGTAGGAGATGACGTACGTGTCTCCTTCTCACTGGCTGGAGCTGCGCGCGCTTCATGTTTCAAATCCAGAATGTTCCGGTGCATTAAGATGTACGCTATTACCATGCGCCCTCACGTTTCCAACCATCTGATCATCATCACCCTCAATCCAACGCTCATAAGATGCCGGTCCATCATGTTCCCTCAGCGAGCTGCCACACTGGATCACCCAGGTTATCAACATGGTTCACTCCGATAACACGCCCAATCAAGACTCAAAGCTAAGTATTTTATTTATTCAAAATCAATTCTGTTTCCTTTTTAATTTTAGGGTTTGTCCTTATATTTCTGAACTGTGCATACATTCACTCCCTCTCTTTCTGCCTTGTCTTTTCAGGGTTACCCCCGAGGTTTCCTCCGACTCTAACCAACCATATCAGATCAAATCCAAATCAAAGCTAAGTATTATTTATCATTCATTATTAATTTATTTATCTTTTATTTTATTAAGGTTAACCTCATTTGCCTCCGAACCGATAATGCACTCACCCCTCTGTTTATTCTTTCTTTTCCAATTTTCAGGGTTTGTCAACTGCCAAAGCTACGAGTATTGGTAACCCTAAACCCTATTCACAAATTATTACTTGTGTTAAACCTTTTGCCTTTTATTTTTATATCCCGCTGGTTTCAATTCCCCTCTCCTCCGCTGGTTACAATTTCCCTTCCCCATTATTATTGTTATATTATTGTGTGGTTAGTAATTTAGGGAGTGCAACTCGCTAATGGAATTAGAATAACTAATTAAAAGATAAATATCTGAATTGAATCACGTGATTGGTGCATACACGCACGCTTTTTGGGTAACCCTCTCTGTTGCCTGTTGCCTTGTTGCCTGTTGCCTTGTTGCCTGTTGCCTTTGTGTTTTTGCAGGATAAGCCACGTCCCTCGAATTCGAGGATACCTCAGCCATGTTGCCTCGATAAAAAGGTCACGACCCTAAATGATGCTGCCTTCGATACACAAATGACCTCGACCCTCGGATGTTGCCTACGGAAAAAGGCTGAGGTATCTTCTGGCTGCCTACGAAAATGGCTTATTCTGATCCTTGCCTTAGACTACCTGCCCTTTTATGGCATGGGACAGTCTTATGGCAAAGGATGCTTCGATGACCCTTCAACCTCCAAACGAAAGGCTTCCTGCCCTCTTATGGCAAGGATAGACCCTTTCATTCTGAAAGGCAAAAAGAGACCTATCATCTGAGTTTAAGGTAATTGCCCCTAATTGCCTTGCAATGCTCAAACCTTTTATTATATTCTTTCTCATAATTTTTCAAAAGGGCAACGCTTATTCACAAGCTAAAGTCCCTATCTCTTTCATCTACATTTTCTAAACAAACGAGCAAGCAAAGCAATTAAGAGCCCATGGAAAACCATGGATGCAAAGGGTGCCTTACACCTTCCCTTTGCATAAATTACCCCCCGAACTCAGATTTCTTAAAAGGTTTTTTTTCTGTTTCTTTTTGCCTTTCCGAATATTGTTTGGATAAAATAAAAGTCGGTGGCGACTCTTGCTTACCGCGACATTTCGATTATTAAAAAGTCAGTTCACCGTATTACAGAACTGGCGACTCTGCTGGGGATTTTTCGATTAAGAGGGGTTACCTTAAAAGTTTAGGAATCACTTAATTGTTTTCTATTGTTTGCTTTGTTTGTTTTATTTTTCAGGGGTGTTTTGGGAAAATTGAAGGACGAATCCTATTCCCGGATTCAAGAACACTTAAGATTAGGAGCGACATAGTCATGGAGACCCCCCTTGTACATGCTTGGGGTTGGTCAAAATGAAGTTCGCGCTTGAGTTAGGCCTCCACTGGTTATTGTGTACCTCTTTTGCATGAGAGAGGTTTATGCATGTATCTTTGGGTGTGTCGGAGCTCAAGGACCTTTAGTCACCTTTAACCCATCCTGACTTTTAGGAACGTAGTGGGAGGGCTATTCTTGGTGCATGCCAAGTTATGGTCGCTACCCGATACTACAGCTCAGATAGGTTTCTTCCTAAAGTATCATTGCGTGGTATGCATGTACCATGTTCGAGGGTGCTTTAGAGGGGGATGACAATTCTGAGTCACTTGGTAGAACCCGTTGCTGAAATCTCCTTATCCATAGAAATACCCTTGGGAAGGACACCTGATCGGACTCCATGCAAGCCTTAAGCCAAAAATTGTGTGACTTGTGTGACTTGCGTGACTTGTGTGACTTATTGTGTTTACTACTAACCTTCATTTCCTTGCAGGTTTTGTTAAAAGGACTTGTTTGTCCTTACTATCTCACACTATGCCAAATGAACTTCATTCGCATAACATCATGACATCATGACATCATAAGCATAACATGATTTAACTAACCCTTTCAAGGATCTTAGGGATTTAGGGCGCACAATTTCAGGTACCTCTATCAAAGGTTGATGTCCTAATCAAGGGGCAAGAGGATTTATTTTCTTCTAGCCACATGCCTTCCAATTCAAAGACTCAGTACTTAGCAAGGGGCAAGAGGATTTATTTTCCTCTAGCCACGTACCTTCCAATTCAGAAGTATCCCGAATCAGAGGCGATGACCCACTTGATATGGTGAGCTTGATTCTCAAAGAAAGACATTCAAAGACAAAGTTCAGATTTCTTCAGACAAAGATGCGACCAAATTATTTTCTAATGTTGCTAACTAAATTCCTTAAAGATCCTTGAAAACATTTCATTTGCATTCATGACATTGCATATTTCTAACTTTGTTTTCAGGTTCCTCCTCGACAATCATTCCTCTCAGATATAATCGAGCTGGAGATTCATTCTGACAAGCCCTTTTTACATTCCAAAATTTCGTCAAAATAACTCATCGACTCTAACAAGCAAGCATTCTCTATCAGATATAGTCTAATATATGATCCGTTCCGGTATCTTCAGTCAGATATGGTCTAATGTATGACTCGTTCTGACATTCCAACAGATATGGTCTAATGTATGACTCGTTCTGCCATTCCTCAACAGATATAGTCCAATGTAGGACTCGTTCTGACATTCTAACGGATATGGTCTAATGAATGGCTCGTTCTGATATCCTTCATCAGATATGGTCTAATGCATGGCTCGTTCTGATTGTTCTCCTTCAGATATGGTTTAATGAATAACTCGTTCTGATTTCCCACTTCCAGATATGGTCTAATGTATGACCCGTTCTGGCATTCCTCTTCAGATATGGTTTAATGAATAACTCGTTCTGATGTCCTATGTCAGATACATTCCGGAAGCTCGAATCCCGGATACTCTGAATCTCTACACCAGTTCCACAACAACGAAGAAAGCCAGACGTACCCAAGCATCAATTCACCGAGATCAATATGTCATTGGGTCAAGCATTACAACATCTATTGAAGATCGAATTGATTACTCTGAGGGACCCTCCTAAAAATGCTAACACCTCCACTCCTGACTATAAACTCAACGCGAGGTGCGCGTACCATTCCAACAGTCCTGGACATTACAAAAACAATTGCTGGACATTGAAGAATAAGATTCAAGATCTGATCAATGATGGAGAAATCTAATTCACCCCTCTTGAGACTCCTGTGGTGATCGCCGCTCTTATGCCTAGTCATGACAAGACTGATTGAGATCTAGACGGACGAACTATTGGATCATTAGATCTACTTTCATGTGCAATTTCTATTCTGTTTGTTTAAACATTTGACTCATGATAGACATTATCTGTTTTAATAATCATCATCAGTGCATTGCATATGTTTGTCTTGAATAAATCATTTCGTTATCACTCATTTTTAATTATGTCTTTATTCCGCATATGTTTTTGTGATATTCAACTCCTGCTAAGCTGTAAGCCTTCTGAGGGAGGATGACGAAAGCGATGCCGCAACCTCACACAGTATGCTTTTGAGCGGACTATGCTGACGATGTACAGGCATTGTTTCAATTCCTAAACAGTGGAGATATAAGGATGTTAATCCCTCGTCAACCCCTTTGAGCCTAAGAGGTAGAAGTTTTCTTTCTTGTACTAATTAAAACCCTTGATCATAACCTGGGGCAGGGTAGTTCTCAGTTAATTTGGCTGTGCATTCTATTTTAAGAGAATCATTCAGTACACCTGTCAACAAAGGTTTCAATCATAAACGTTCAACCATACACATCAAAGAAGTGTTGGAGATGTCAACCAAAAGACAATGATGGTTCATCAATCATTAAGCAACGCGGTCAATATCTTTCACAAAAAAAAAAAAATGAAAAAACATATATACAAAGAAAAGCCTGCTAAGTCAAAAAACAAAAAGATGACTTAGGCAAAAATCGAGGCATCCCGCTGACTGTAAGCTTAAAATAGACAGTTCAGGCAAAAGTTAGGGATATCAAAAGATGAAAAAAGAGAAGTCAATAAATTCCTGAACGACACAATGTTGTGACTACCGAAAGGAAGAAGTGACTGCCATCTCAAAAATTCTCTTTGCTTGCGAATCATCATCATTATCAAAGGTGCAAACCCAAAAGTCTCTTGGAACCTGAATGCATAAGCCGAATTTACTGAGTTTAGGACTGAAGATCATCACGAAGAGGGGTGGGGATAAATAAACTTTGAGCCTTTATCCTTTGTTTCTTAAACCGTGAACCAAGCCACGTTACAACCCTTGAAAGTCCTAATTGAAGCATGGTTAGTTCGAAAGCATACTGTCACCAAAAAAAAAGGGTATCCTGACTCCTTAAGGTTTACCAAAAACGAGGAGTCGGTATTTCATTCTTACAAACATTATTGCAAATATCATTTTTTTACAAGTGTCGTGTTTTTGCATCTCATGTTTTAAAGGTTTTTCAAAAATTCAAGACAAACGTATGCATTGCATCTCATGAATTCATTATTAAACATATTCTGCTACATAATTTCAAATGTCAGCATCAGAAAGAACTTGCACAGGGTACAACTAATGACTGAAAGTTATCCCGACAGACAAGATTACGCCGAGAAGCAATGTATCCTACGTATACAAGGGGCATGGCATGCTTTGCCCAACCAATCTGGGGCAATCCAGTCAAGATTATAAGAATCTCTCAAAAGCCAAACAATCAAAGGCATACACCTCAAGTGGGTTTCAAACTATTTGTCCAAACAATCTGGGGCAATCAAGTCAAGATTCCGAGAACCTCTCAAGGATGCCAGGGGCACGCATCCAAGAAAATCTGAAGCTACTTCTCAACCAACATAGGACATCATATTGGGCATATGATTACTAGGGGCATGTCTCCTAAAGTGCACATCTTATAAAGGCCTCGCAAGGCGAATCTTTCCAAAGTTCCTGCTAACTGGGGGGCAAATCTATACAAGTCCAGTTTGACATTTTAAGTGACGTGTCCTAAATCAAGTAGTAGTTACTATAATACTGGGGGCAACTTTCACCCATGTCTCCCCACAAAGCCGGGTTCACAAGATCATATCTCCATAGAGTAATCATTGAGAAGATATCTTCAAACGCTCTCGACAAAGACATGGCTCCCCAACAAAGTTTACATCTTCAACACTGCCAGTTCTCCAACACTTTGCTCTTCTCCAACATGGTTTATTAAATATCTCTAATCCCCAATCATGGAACATCAAGTTACTGATCATCCCCAAGCAATATTAAAAACCCCCAGCTGAGTATCTTCAAAACAAGATCAGACATCAAAATCACAAAGACATAGAGATTTATTTTCTCAATCAAGACAACATAAATCATATTCACCTATCATATGTCATAAACATATTCATACATTGCATGCATTACCTCGCAATTAATTTATCCATAACATACAAAGTTTCTCATTTATTTTGAGAGATTCATTACATAACCCATGCATCATGACATTGCATAAAGATTAACCTTACCTTTTTCAGAATACAGGTACCGACAAATGAACGAAATCTCCAACTTTCCAAGATCTAATTCAGCTACTACGAATGGTACTGACACGATCAACGCTCGAAGATCTAATTCATTTACCACGAACGGTAATGACACGATCACTTTCAAAGTCTAATTCAGCTACTACGAACAGTACTGACACGACAAAAGATCTAATTCGGTTACTACGAACGGTACTGACACGGTCAACTCTCAGAGATCTAATTCTATCATCACGAACGGTGTAGACACGGTCACTGATCTTCTCAGTCTAATTCAGCTACTACGAACGGTACTGACACGACAAAAGATCTAATTCGGTTACTACGAACGGTACTGACACGGTCAACTATCAGAGGTCTAATTCTATCATCACGAACGGTGTGGACACGATCATTGGCCTTCCTAGTCTAATTCAGTCACTACGAACGGTGCTGACACGACAAGAGAATCTAATTCTATCATCACGAACGATGAAGACACGATTATCTCCTCAGATCTAATTCTATCATCACGAACGATGAAGACACGATCATCTTTCCAAGATCTAATTCAAGTATCACGAACGATACTGACACGATCAATTCCCAAGGATCTAATTCATCTACCACGAACGGTAATAACACGGTCAACGCGCAAACAACATCTTCTCAAAATTCAACTACCAGATGGCATCCACAAGCCCATCTCCGACAAAAGTCCCTACTTCAAATAGGGCAAATTTCTTGGTATTCTTATGTTCAATCATCTTCCACCTTCAGATACCGACTGGAGCGCAAACCACTCTACATCTTCAGGTTTAAGATAATTGAACAGGGGCAGCTGTCATACCCCAAAATTTGCCCATGCTATTTTTCATACACAAAACCAAATCAAAAGACAAAGCTCCAAAACACAGTCTCCCACACAGAAGTTCTAAACTAGGGATTGAATAATTCAGAGGAAAATCATTGAATCAATGGCTCAAGGTGGTTCCATAGGGTCACTAACATCCCAAAGTATCTCCATATAAAGTTTCAAGTCAAACAGAGCAAATTTAGTCCCTCAAATCCTGATTAGGTCAACAGTCGACTCCCAAGGGCAAAACAGTCATTATACAGTCAAAACTCAAGATATTTGGTCAACAACATTCTCATAACCCTAAAATCATCATTTGATCAAGGGTTGATCATGATGATGCAAGGAAAGATCAGAGAAGTCAAAAGTCAAAAGTTACTATTTTAGGCATGAACTGAAAAAGTCAACCAAACTTTGAGAATTCACCAAATATTCATACTTCATCAGAAAAATTCCCACCAAAGCTCATTTTGAAGGGAATTCATTCCTCTATCCAATGGTCCAAGAATCAGAGCCCATAGGTCAATGGTTTAAGAGATATGGCTTCATACATTATAGGTCTTTTCCAAAAGTCAACAAAAAGACATTTTTTTCAAAAGGTCATAAAATGAGAATGGCAAATGATTTTGATATGGGATCAAAGACACTAGTTAGAGGACTCTCTAAGGTTTCCAAAAAGTCCACAAGCTTGAAAAAATATTGAGATATGAAGGAATGGCATGGTGTACAAGTTCACCTATTTTCAAGAGTGTACAAGAGGGAAAAAAGCCTAAAACTCAAAATATTTCTAAATGGGCTTGCATTCTTTTTATTCTAACTTTATTTTAAGCCCATCCACGTGCTAGAACAAGGAGCATGTTATTTTTACTATTTTATTTATTATTTTATGGTTTTAATTCATTAAAATCATGATTTAATTATATAAAATATAAAAATAATGCAAGATTGGATTTTGCTTAAATTTTAAGTCAAGAATTGAATCAAATCTCTCCCACCAATCAGTCAATTTCGTTCATAATGCTTGAAGCCCAAGAAAGTACAATTTTAGAAAGATTTGGAAGCATATCTCAATCAAATTTCCAAAACTTGCAATTCAAGATTCAATTAGATTTTCTTCAGTTTTATCAACCCTAAAGAATCCCCTATAAGAGCACAACAGGTCCATAGCACAAGGGTTCAAGGTTTTGCAGCACAAAAGACCTAACCCGAGTTCAAAAAGTCACAAAAATTCTCAATCACGTTTTCCAGTTGCAGGCGAATTCAAGGATTCCTTTTGATCAATTCACATCCCTAAGGTATCAAGGAAGCTTCCCAGATTGGTTTCGAGTCTTGAAGCCTTGCAGATCATCGCCAAAAACCCCACGGTTTGTCAAACCTTAAACTGCATCGTATCCATACATACACGCATCTTTAATCAATTTTAACTGCATATTTGTGTGTGTTAAGGTATTTAGATGAATTCTGGATGGTTAATTGTTTGTTTGCGCACCTATAGCGAATTATGCCATGAAAGGGAACTAGGGTTTCGTTTTAGGGATTTTTGTTACAGGTACACTTGAGCTAAATTGAGGCCATGGTTGTCTTCGTGAGATCTGGACGAACACTCCCATGGCATCGCGAAAAGTTTTTGTTGGCATTTGCTTGGATTCGTAAACGCAGGTTTGTAGTGACGGACACCGTCCGTAGGTAAAGCTCTTTTTCAGACCTAAGGCGACGGACGGAGGTAGGAGATGACGTACGTGTCTCCTTCTCACTGGCTGGAGCTGCGCGCGCTTCATGTTTCAAATCCAGAATGTTCCGGTGCATTAAGATGTACGCTATTACCATGCGCCCTCACGTTTCCAACCATCTGATCATCATCACCCTCAATCCAACGCTCATAAGATGCCGGTCCATCATGTTCCCTCAGCGAGCTGCCACACTGGATCACCCAGGTTATCAACATGGTTCACTCCGATAACACGCCCAATCAAGACTCAAAGCTAAGTATTTTATTTATTCAAAATCAATTCTGTTTCCTTTTTAATTTTAGGGTTTGTCCTTATATTTCTGAACTGTGCATACATTCACTCCCTCTCTTTCTGCCTTGTCTTTTCAGGGTTACCCCCGAGGTTTCCTCCGACTCTAACCAACCATATCAGATCAAATCCAAATCAAAGCTAAGTATTATTTATCATTCATTATTAATTTATTTATCTTTTATTTTATTAAGGTTAACCTCATTTGCCTCCGAACCGATAATGCACTCACCCCTCTGTTTATTCTTTCTTTTCCAATTTTCAGGGTTTGTCAACTGCCAAAGCTACGAGTATTGGTAACCCTAAACCCTATTCACAAATTATTACTTGTGTTAAACCTTTTGCCTTTTATTTTTATATCCCGCTGGTTTCAATTCCCCTCTCCTCCGCTGGTTACAATTTCCCTTCCCCATTATTATTGTTATATTATTGTGTGGTTAGTAATTTAGGGAGTGCAACTCGCTAATGGAATTAGAATAACTAATTAAAAGATAAATATCTGAATTGAATCACGTGATTGGTGCACACACGCACGCTTTTTGGGTAACCCTCTCTGTTGCCTGTTGCCTTGTTGCCTGTTGCCTTGTTGCCTGTTGCCTTTGTGTTTTTGCAGGATAAGCCACGTCCCTCGAATTCGAGGATACCTCAGCCATGTTGCCTCGATAAAAAGGTCACGACCCTAAATGATGCTGCCTTCGATACACAAATGACCTCGACCCTCGGATGTTGCCTACGGAAAAAGGCTGAGGTATCTTCTGGCTGCCTACGAAAATGGCTTATTCTGATCCTTGCCTTAGACTACCTGCCCTTTTATGGCATGGGACAGTCTTATGGCAAAGGATGCTTCGATGACCCTTCAACCTCCAAACGAAAGGCTTCCTGCCCTCTTATGGCAAGGATAGACCCTTTCATTCTGAAAGGCAAAAAGAGACCTATCATCTGAGTTTAAGGTAATTGCCCCTAATTGCCTTGCAATGCTCAAACCTTTTATTATATTCTTTCTCATAATTTTTCAAAAGGGCAACGCTTATTCACAAGCTAAAGTCCCTATCTCTTTCATCTACATTTTCTAAACAAACGAGCAAGCAAAGCAATTAAGAGCCCATGGAAAACCATGGATGCAAAGGGTGCCTTACACCTTCCCTTTGCATAAATTACCCCCCGAACTCAGATTTCTTAAAAGGTTTTTTTTCTGTTTCTTTTTGCCTTTCCGAATATTGTTTGGATAAAATAAAAGTCGGTGGCGACTCTTGCTTACCGCGACATTTCGATTATTAAAAAGTCAGTTCACCGTATTACAACAGAACTAGCGACTCTGCTGGGGATAAAATTCGATAAAAGAGGGGTTAACTTAAAATTTTAGGATTCACCTTAAATGTTTTCTATTGTTTGCTTTGTTTGCTTTACTTTTGCAGGGCTGTTTTAGGTATTCTGCTGTGTGAAAGATCCTAACCCGGATCTGAGTACCTTAGGTAAATGGCATGAGATCAATGAGACTGCACAGCGTATACTGATGTGGTTGACCTGATGGCCATCGTTAGTGTGACACATTGGTTTGTCCTGGTATTCCTTGGGATCCGACCTGAGGAAATGCTTGGCTGCCGCGTTGTGTCATTAAGCACTAATTCGCCCTTAGAACCTTAGTCGAACTTGACTTTGGCCTTTTAGAAAGTAGCGAGATGGCTGGCTGTGGTTCCGACTGAAGTTGGTTGATACTCGAAGCTACACTCATATGGACTGAACTTTCAGGACCTTTTCGGTTGGCGATTCGATTGCCGAACTGAGATAAGCGCCTTCGAGAAAGGTCAATGATATGAGCTCCCTAGAACCCGATCTTTATATAGGACAGGTTTGAGCCGACTAAACTTCAGGGGGAGGGTACGCACCTCTGGACTACACGCGAGCCTAACCTTAAGGCAAAATTGTGTGACTTGTGTGACTTGCGTGACTTGCCTGTGTTTGCTACTAACCTTCGTTTCCTCGCAGGTTTTGTTGAAAGGACTTGTTTGTCCTTACTATCTCACACTATGCCTAACGAACTTCATTCGCATAACATCATGACATCATGACATCATAAGCATATCATGATTTAACTAAACCTTTCAAGGATCTTAGGAATTTAGGGCGCACAATTTCAGGTGTCTTTATCAAAGACTGAATTCCTATCAAGGGGCAAGAGGATTTATTTTCCTCTGGCCACATACCTTCCAATTCAGAGACTCGATACCTATCAAGGGGCAAGAGGGTTTATTTTCCTCTAGCCATGTACTTTCAAATTCAAAAGTATCCCGAATCAGAGGCGATGACCCACTCGATATGGTGAGCTTGATTCTCAAAGAAGGACGCCCAAAGACGAAAGCCAAAATTCTCTAGACATAGCTGTGTTTGATTCAATGTCTAAACGTTGCTAACTAAAATCCTAAAGATCCTTGAAAATATTGCATTTGCATTCATAACATCGCATAACAGGTTTCTTACAATAGGTCTCTCATCCTTCCTCGCTGTTTATTTCAGCATCATGAATCTCAAGCAATCAGTTAAAAATCTTCAGGCTCAGAACAACCAATTCCAAGAGATGATCTTTAACTTGGCCAAGGGGCAAGAAGAATTAAAGGCACTTTTGATCGAGAAGGGGAAGAATCAACATAAGCATCAAGGTGGTCAAGATAATCGGAGATCCAAGCCTAAGCGATCATTTTCTCTGTTACTCATGCCGCTGTCTCAAGTTCTGCCACAACTGCTCAATCAGAACTTGATAACTCTATTGCCTCCATATTCATTTCCTGCTAATCCTATTTCTGGGTACAAGTAACATGCGAGATGTGCTTATCATTCGAATAGTCCTGGTCATGATACAGAGGATTGCTGGCAATTAAAGCACAAGATTCAAGACCTCATTGATGACAAGATCATTGACTTCAACTCACCTAAAGAACCTCATATGGCTAATGCTGTGTACAATCTGAAAGGTCGTAATGAACACGACCAATCTGTGGGGACAATTCTGATCTCTACACCAGTTCCACAACAAAGACGCAAGTCAGATGCACCTAAGCGTCAGTTCACAAAGATTAACATGTCATTGGCTCAGGCATTACAACATTTACTGAAAGCAAAGTTGATCCCTCTAAAGGATCCCCCTAAGAATCCAAGTACTTCTGCTCGTAGCTATAATCATAATGTGAGGTGTGCATACCACTCTGATAGCCCTGGTCATGATACAAATAGCTGCTGGACATTGAAGAACAAGATTCAAGACATGATCGATGCTGGTGAAATTGAATTCAACCATCCAAAAACTCCTGTAGTGATCACTGCTCCTATGCCTGATCACGACAAGACTGATTAATGTCTAAATGGATGAACTTTTAATCATTAGCTTTACCTTCATTTGCAATTTCTATTCTGTTTGTTTAAACATTCGACTTATGATAGACATTATATGTTTTAATAATCATCATCAGTGCATTGCATATGTTTGTCTTGAATAAATTATTTCGCTACCACTCATTTTAAATTATGTCTTTACTTTACATGTGTTTTGTGATACTCAACTCCTGCTTAGCTGTATGCCTTTTGAGGGAGGATGACGAAAACGATACCGCAGCCTCAAACAGTATGCTTTTGAGCGGACTATGCTGACGATGTACAGGCATTATTTCAATTCCTAAACAGTGGAGATATAAGGATGTTAATCCCTCGTCAACCCCGTTGAGCCTAAGAAGTAGAAGTTTCTTTCTTGTACTAATTAAAACCCTTGATCATAACCTGGGGCAGGGTAGTTCTCAGTTAATTTGGTTGTGCATTCTATTTTAAGAGAATCATTCTGTACACCTTTCAACAAAGGTTTCAATCACAAGCGTCCATCCGCACACATCAAAGAAGTGCTGGAGATGTCAATCAAAAGCCAATGATGGTTCATCAATCATTAAAGCAAGGCAGTCAATATCTTTCAAAAAAGGAAAAAAATGAAAAAACATATATACAAAGAAAAGCCTGCTAAGTCAAAAATCAAAAAGATGACTTAGGCAAAAATCAAGGCATCCCGCTGACTGTAATCTCAAAATAGACAGCTCAGGCAAAAGTTAGGGATATCAAAATAAAAAAAATGAAAAAAGAAAAGTCAATAAATTCCTGAACAACACAATGTTGTGACTACCAAAAGGAAGAAGTGACTGCCATCTCAAAAGCTCTCTTCGCTTGTGAACCATCATCATTATCAAAGGTGCAAATCCAAAAGTCTCTCAGAACCCGAATGCATAAGTTGAATTAACTGAGCTTAGGATTGAAGATCATCGCGAAGAAGGGGTGGGTACAATCAAATTTTGAGCCTTCATCCTTTGTTTCTTAAACCGTGAACCAAGCCACGTTACAACCCTCGAAAGTCCTAATTGAAGCATGGTTAGTTCGAAAGCATACTGTCACCAAAAGGTATCCCGACTCCTTAAGGTTACCAAAAATACTAAGTTGATGTCACGTTTTTACAAACATCACATTGTTACGAATATCATGTTTTCACAAATACCACGTTTTTACATCTCCTGTTTTAAATATTTTCAAAAAAACTCAAGACAGACGTATGCATTGCATCTCATGAATCCATTATTAAACACATTCTGCTACATAATTTCAAATGTTAGCATCAGAATGAATATACACAGGGTACAACTAATGACTGAAAGTTATCCCGACAGACAATATTACTCCAAGAAACAATGTCTCCTACGTATACAAGGGGCACGACACGTTTTCCCGATCAATCTGGGGCAATCAGGTCAAGATTCCGAGAATCTCTCAAAGATGCCAAAACAATCAGGGGCATGCATCCAAGTAAATCTGAAGCTACTTCTCAACCAACATAGGACATTGTCTGGGGCCTATGATTACTAGGGGCATGTCGCCTACAATATACACTTCATAAAGTCCTCGCGAGGTGAATCTCTTCAAGTCCCTACTAGCAGGGGCAAATCTATGAAAGTCCAGTTTGACATCTTGATCAATACTTAGTGGTGTGTCCTAATCAAATCCAGGAATGGTAGTTACTATAATACTGGTGGCAACTTTCACCCATGTCTCCCCACAGAGCCGGGTTCACAAGATCATATCCCCACAGAGTAATCATTAAGAAGATATCTTCAAACGCTCTCGACAAAGACATGGCTCCCCAACAAAGTTTACATCTTCAACACCGCTGGTTCTCCAACACTTTGCTCTTCTCCAACATGGGTTACTAATACTTTTGTCCCCAGTCAGGGTACATCAGGTTACTGATCATCCCCAAGCGGAAACCATAAATCCCCAGCTGAGCATCTCCAAGAAAAGATCAAAACATCAAACTCACAATGACACAGAGATTTATCTTCTCAATCAAGATGCTTCGAGAAACACAAATCATATCTATACATCATATACGTCACATGCATATTCATACCTTGCATGCATTTGTAATTCATACATAATAGACAAAGCGCCCCATTTATTCTTGAGAACTCCATCTCATTCATTACATACATCATAAACATTGCACAAAACTAACATCATTACCAAGTGAATATTGTTTGACAGGTACATTACAAAGTTCGAATCTTATTCAAAGCAAAGCCTAACGCACGGCCTTCCAGACATCTACGGATGCAAATTGGGTAGTCTAACGCACGACTTATCCATCAACCTAACATACGGTTTTCCAGACATCTGAGGATGCAATTGAGAATAGTCTGACGCACGACTTATTCTCCGACCTAACGCACGGTCTTCCAGACATCTACGGATGCAAATTGGGTAGTCTAACGCACGACTTATCCATCAACCTAACGTACGGTTTTCCAGACATCTGAGGATGCAATTGAGAATAGTCTGACGCACGACTTATTCTCCGACCTAACGCACGGTCTTCCAGACATCTACGGATGCAAATTGGGTAGTCTAACGCACGACTTATCCATCAACCTAACGTACGGTTTTCCAGACATCTGAGGATGCAATTGAGAATAGTTTGACGCACGACTTATTCTCCGACCTAACGCACGGTCTTCCAGACATCTGCGGATGCAAAACAGAAACAGTCTAACGTATGACACATTCTGACTCTCAAGCATATCAAGTCGGATGGCATCCTCAAGCCCATCTCAATCATACATCTTCTCCAAACACCTGGATGGCATCTTTAAGCCCATCTCCAATAAACTTTTTCTCGAGGCCTGGATGGCATCTTTAAGCCCATCCCCGACAAAAGTCCTTACTTCAACTAGGGCAAATTTCTTGGTATTCTAGTGTTCAATCATCTTCCACCTTCAGATACCGACTGGCATACAAACCACTCTACATCTGCAGGTTTAAGATAATTGAACAGGGGCAGCTGTCATACCCCAAAATTTGCCCATACATTTTCTCCTATTCAAAATCAGATCAATGTGCAAAACTCATAAGACACATTCTCCTATACAAAGGCTCTGAACTAGGGTTTGATTCTTTCAAAGGAAAATCACTGAATCAATGGCTTCCAAGCATCTCATATGGCTCAACATGTCTCACATTACCTCCATGACAAATATCAAGACATATCTCAAAACTATAGTCATTCAAAAGTTCAGAAAGTCAACAGTCGACTGGTTAACCTAAAAAGGCAACTGTGGTCAAAGCAAGTCAAAACTCCTGATTGTTTGTCAAGATCCTCATATTGAAGTATCATTCACCATTTGATCAAGGATTGATCATGGTTCATCAAGATAAAATCTCCAAATGGAAGAAATATTCCAAAGTGACTTTTAGAGGACATCTTGGGCTTTCAAAAAAGTCCTGGATCATCTCCATATGATAAAAATTGATCAAGTTATGGCTTGCGCAAGATGATCGATTTTCAAGAAAAGCACAAAACTCTAATTGCACAATTTGTTGTTTTTAAACCAATGGGCCTAGTTATTGGACTTTAAAATCACTCATGGACTAATTCAAGGCTTCTAAATTCATTATTTTATTTTTATGACTTTTATTTATATTCATATGGATTTCTATTCATTTGAATATTAAATAAATCAATTTAAAAAATAAAATAAATAGATTAAGTCACAAATATAATTTTGAATCTTTCTTGAAGCTAAAATATTGGGCATTGAGAATAATGAGGCGCAAAAGAAAAAACATTGAAAGAAGAAAGATTGGTTTAAGACAAAATTAAAAACTTTATATATTTCTTCCAAAATCAATTCCAATCTCTTGATTTGCAAAGATTTGATTCACCTTAACAAACCTAATTCAGACTTATATATATGCATAAGGATTTCTGATCAAGGGGGAGAGATTTGGCTGCACGAGAAATCCTATTCCAAGCTTACAAAAAACTGAACTGAGGTGCCATGGCAAACGGGTTTTGAGGCCGATTCAAACTCTCCCACGCATACAGGAAGATTCTACGTTCTCCTCTGAAGCTATTGCGACCATCACTGAAGCGTGAAGCCCCGAGAACCACGTCCATAATTGTCACGGTTTGCTAGCTTACAATTCGATTCGATTTACGATATATATGCATCATGGACGTTATTCTGTTGCATAATCATGCTTATGTGAATGTATAGAATGTTTTTGGGCTGTTTAATTAGAGTTTATGCACGGATTTACGGTTCCACCATTGTTAGGTCACAAAAGCTTCGATTTGGGGCTTTGAGGTGCAGGTGAAATTAGCCAAAACTAATGGTGCCATTAGATTTAGTGAACGATTTCTAGTCGATACATGATCTTAGTCTTGATTTATAATTCGTTTTTGTTGAGCTTTGATTTTGCAGGGGCTATAGTGATGCTTAAAAAACTGTGGGTAAATGTCTTTGCTATTTTGCAGAAAAAGCGTATGTAGGAGATGATAAGCTGGGCGTGAGATTTCTTCATTTTAAATTTTCTAATTTTTTTATTTGTTATATTGTATGCGGTTTGCAATTATGTCAGCTAACGTTCCCAGCGCGTTTGGTTTGGAGTTAGGTTTGTGGCTATAGGGAGCTGGGTTCGATCCCAGCATCCCACGCGTTTTTCTTCTTTTCTTTTTCAGATAATGGTAAAGATCCTGATTCGGCGCATCCCATCTCTACGCACCTATTATACACCCTCGATCAGGTGTCATCAGATCTCATGAATCTTAGATCCAACACACTCCAGTGCATGTCCACCACACACTGCATACGCGAGTAACACCCAATCGCAGCTAAGTTTTTTTTCTATTTTTATTTTTTATTTTTTTATTTTTAATGGCATAACATTTTATTTAATTTTTTTTCCTTTTGTTTTTGTTTATTAAAATATTTATCCTTTTTAAATCTTTTTATTGTGCTAAAAATTTATATTTTTATACTATTGACTATTTTATTTTCAAATGAACTTTTTATCGATTAAATAATTAGGATTATATCCAATAATTATTTAATAGATATATTGATCCGAACTCTCGATTTTTCTCCATAACTTTGGTTTTATTTCAATTAGTTTGTTATTTTATTAACTATGGTTAACTTGTGCCCTAAATCAGGGTTTGTGGGGTTTGTCGTTAGAACATTCATGCACTAAAATATTTTATTTTCTACGCCTTTTCAAGGTTACTTTTCAAACACTTCGACGACGCGCCTCGCCTTATACGAAGCTAAGTATTCGATTCATTTAAATTTCAAAGTCTATTTAGTTTCCTTTTTGATTTTAGGGTTTGCCCTTAACCTTTCTTGAACTGTACATACATTCACCCTCTTCTTCTGCCTTTGCCTTTTTTAGGGTTACCTCCGAGGCTCCTGCGACCGCTAACCATATCAGATCAAATCAAGCTAAGTACTTTTGTTTATTTCATTTTAAATACATTATATCCTTATTTTAGGGTTAACTGTGTTCGCCTTCGAACCGATAAATGCACTCACCCTTTTTTTTTTTGCCATTTTTCCTTTTCAGGGTTTGTCGAATGCCAAAGCTACGTCGTTGGTAACCCTAAACTCTAATCTTTTATTCTTTCTGTTTAATTATTACTTATGTCAAACCCTATTAAGGGATCCGCTGGTTTCATTGTCCCCTCCCCCATATTACTGTTTCTTGCCTTATATTATATGCGTGGTTAGTAAAATAGGGAGTGACAACTATTAAATTGAATTAGCCTCATTAATTTACAAGATAATATAATTGAATATAATCACGTGATTGGTGCACACACGCACGCTTTTGGGTAACCTTCTCTGTTGCCTTGTTGCCTGTTGCCTTGTTGCCTGTTGCCTTGTTGCCTTGTGTTTTTTGCAGAATAGCCAGTCCCTCGAATATGAGGATACCTCAGCCATGTTGCCTCGATAAAAGGTCATGAGACCCTAAAATGATGCTGCCTTCGATACACTAACATGACCTCGACCCTCGGAAGTTGCCCACGAAAAAGGCTGAGGTATCTTCTGGTTGCCTACGAAAAAGGCTATTCTGATCATTCCCTTTAGACTACCTGCCTCTCTATGGCATGGGTCAGTCTTTGGGCGAATGATATCTCGACGACACTTCAACCTCCAAACGAAAGGCTTCCTGCCCTCTTATGGCAAGGACTGACCCTTTCATTCTGAAAGGCTAAAAAGAGACCTATCATCTGAGTTTAAGGTAATTGCCCCTAATTGCCTTGCAATGCTCAATTTTCTATATTATTTCTCAAAATTCTTCAAAAAAACTGGCTACGCTCATTTACGAGCTAAAGTCCATTTTTCCTCTTTCATCTACATTTTCTGAAAACGAGCAAGCAAAGCAATTAAGAGCCCATGGAAAACCATGGATGCAAAGGGTGCCTTACACCTTCCCTTTGCATAAATTACCCCCCGAACTTAGATTTTCTTTAAAAGGTTTTTTTCTGTTTCTTTTTACCTTTCTGATTTAGTTTGGATAAAATAAAAGTCGGTGGCGACTCTTGCTTAACCGCGACATTCCGATCGATAAAACGTCAGTTCACCGTATTACACCTGTACATATTGAGAACGAAAATTGGTATGCATTACATAAAAATTTAAACAACATTCAACTTATCAGTACTGAAACTAAAACTTACCTTAAAATATTGACAACCCTAAAATAGCTTTCCATAATTGTTAACAGTTATTCCCTTACGAAGTATAGCATTGTCTCCACAACGACATAGAGGATTCCATGGAAGATTAGAGCTGCTAAATACCTGTGAGTCACTTTGGTTTCTATTTGATGATGACGACCCGCACATAGAGCTCATTATTAGATAACGATTTAGGTTTTAATTGGGGATTTTGGGAACCAATTTCGTTTAGGGTTGATTTTGGGGGGAGGGTTGATTTTGGGGGAAACTATAAAACGTGCTTCAGCAACAATGGAAGGAGAAGACTGTGATGACTAGACATTCCACTAAGCAACAAATCCATCCATGTCATCTATTCTAATGTCGTTAGCCATTGTTTGACAAAAATGACCATTTCGTTTTTGTTTGACAACGTAAGGGACCAATTTGGAACTTTTAAAAGGAAGAGGGCCAAAATAGACCCAGAGACATAGGTACGAAACCAAAAATGGTATTAAGCCAAAAAAAAGTGTTAATCAAATTTATAAACACTTGTATTATTTCTAACAAAAAATGTGGGATTAGCAAAAGGAGCTATTACAAAAGGGGTTTCTTCCTAACACAGTCATCATGTATGAAATGGGCAGATAAGTGAAAAGCCATAAAAATTGAAGTTGTAAAACTAGCAGAAAAGCAATATTCAAGAACATAAGCTATAAGAGAGAATGGTAATGAAATCTCAATAATTCATGGATATGTTAATCATCACTGTTAGAACTAAGATTGTCAAGTTTTCATTTGATCAATATATTTTCATCCACTAAGGATGTGAATTTTACTAATTCCTTTGTAACCATTGATCTCTCAGCAAACATTTTTTATTATGAATTACCTGTTTGGTTTTTTAATCTCGCAACAATACAAATATCTCGTATATTGACCTTAATAGTAATATTCTAATAAGCATTGGAAAACTCTTTAATTTGAAGAGTTTATTCATCGGAGGAAATTCCATGTCGGGTGTTCTATTTGAAAAACATTTCTTGAATCTGTCTAATTTAAAAACATTGTTCTTGAATGCATGTCCTTCATTTGATTTGGATTATGAATGGACTCCTCCACTTCAACGGCATGTGTTAATTTTTAAGTCATACAATTCTAGGTCCTAAGTTTCTTACATGGATATAGACACAAAGGTCACTAGAATATCTCGAGTTTGCTAACTCTAGAGTTTCGTCCATAGATGGAGACACTTTTTGGAGATTTATAGCAAACATTACTGAACTTTAACTGTCAAATAATGACATTAATACAGACTTATCAAAGGTCACGCTAAACTCAGAATTTATTTATATGCATCAAAAGAGGTAGGGAAAACAATATGGTTTTTTTAGACATTTCATCCAATATTTTAACTGGAAAAATTCCTGATTGTCGCGAGTATTTGAAAAGCTTATCTCCTTTTACATGGGAAGTAATATATTGACTGGTGAACTTCCTCCATCCATGGAATCATTTATTGATCTTGTAGAAATGGATATACATAACAACAGTCTGTCTGGTGTTTTTTATTGGACCTATCAGACATCAAAACTTTGGAATTCATTCATATTGGAGAAAACAATTTCTCTAGAACCGTACTAATGAAGATACCATATGTTATGAAAGTGGTGATATTAAGATCCAACCAGTTTGAAGGTAACATTTGACCACAGTTGTGCAATATCTTTTCACTGATACAATTGGATCTTTCACACAATAGAGGTTGGTAGTGTAAGTGGATTTTATTTGTCACTTAAGTCTCACGTCATTTTGTTCACAAACACAATGAGTCTTTATAAAGCTCATCAATACTTATTTTATTGTTATCTTGTGTATTGGATTGATGCTGAAAAGATGCAAACATTACCCAAAAAAATGCAAACCAATAATTTTAGTTCTATGGGTGGGCACCAACAAAACCCCCTTTCTTTCTCTCCCAACTTCATGATCTATGAAGATGACAATATCAAAGAACAAAACTATAATTAGTAGACGGGCATTCTGGGCAAAATCATCATTGAGAAACTCATCCACGGGGGATCAGTGCAAACAGACCTAGAGAATATCTGGTGCAACCCTAAAAGCATCACTGTCAAGGAGTTTGATGTTGGGGTTGTTTTAGTTCACAGTCGAAAACTAGTATGACCACAGGAGAATCTTAAATAGGAGCCTACGGATTTTCCTTAATTTGTGGCTTGTCCTACAAGAGTGGGATGGGTGTTCCTCTGTTCCCAACCTCTACTTCACAACATCCACTATGTGGCTGCAAATTCGGGGACTACCCATCAACATCAAAACAAATTAGATTGTCACAAAAATAAGAATGTTGATGGGGGAAGTATTAGAAACATGAATATTTGAAATACAAGACAAAACTATCATCGTTAAAGCCATAATCAGTATGAACACAATAGTCCAAACCATGCCAGGAATGTATATTGGAAGTAAGGATAATGGGGTCAGTTGGATCAACTTCAGATATGAGTGATTACCTATGTTTTTCTTCTACTGTGGCCTAATGGGCCACAGTGAAGAACACTGCTCCAGAGATATCCCCATAACCACTGCATAACCGAAGTTAATCCTCTTGGTCCATGGATGAGGGCCACCCAGACAAGCAGAAAGCAAGTTCCCCCAAAGGAAAAGAAGTATACCAGTAATCATATGCAAAGGCCTAGTATCAGCAAGTATAGCCTTGTCCTAAAAGATTTGATGTCCCAACTTGAAAGGTTGAAATTAATGGAGGATAAAGTCTCAACAGAAAAACACAAAATATAATAGCAACACCCATAATAAAAAAAGGATTCTAGCCCTGGAAGAGGAGAGCGCACACACCTCCAACAACTCAAAAAAGATAGCCAACCTTGAATGGAAGGCAACCGAGGAAATATGAGAATCCTATCCTAGAACATGAGGGGGTTGGGAAACCCCAAGACTATCAGAACTCTCAAACACGTGATAAGCACTCTCTCTCCTAACATAATCTTCTTGGCTGAAACTAAGAAAACATTAGGGATAACATTTTTAACATACTTAGCAAAGTTGGCAACTTAATCAACATGCACAATGTGGATTGCAATATTAATAAGAATGAGAAAGGGGGTTTATCTCTCATGTGGTATAATAATACTGATTTGCATATTATTGATTCTAATAACAACATGATAGATTTTTATGTCTTGGATTCTCTTCCTAACAACTCTAATACTAAATGGATGGGGAAACTATTTATCGCTATCCTAACTCCAACAAGAAATATCTTACTTGTAATATAATAAATAATCTTGTCCAATGTCATGACATGCCTAAGTGGTTAATTTTTGGAGATATGAACCTAGTGACTAATAAAAAAATTGGGGGAAACTCCATTGATATAAACCTCACTAATCTCATTAATAATATGTTTTCTATTTGTGGCCTTCATGACATAGGGTTTGATTGGAAAATGCACACTTGGTGTAACAATCATCATGATAACACTTATATGGTGGACATACTGGACAGATTCATGGCCACTAAGAACTGGATGGATCTATATCCTATACACATTAACATTCATCACCCGAGAATAGGCTTGGATCATAACCATATTGTTCTTTATTTTAATAGGGCCAAGGTCCTCACTAAAAGCAAGAGGTGGGCTGAAAAGTCCAAACAATTTGAGAACATCTGGTTAGAAGACCCGGACACTGAGGCTATCATTTACAATAATTAGGGTTTAAACAATGACAAAGACTTTAAGTGTAGGCTGCATGAGACCATTGAGGAGGTCTGAACTTGGGGGGGAAATAAATATGGCCACTCGGATAAGGAAATCAAGAAACTCTTGAAGTAAATCAAAGTCAGTCAGGACAACAACCACAACAACAGAAATCTCCTTAAGATCAATGAACTCCAACTCATCCTAGAAAATGTCCTTCACTCGTAAGAGATATGGTGGGCCCAATGTGCCAAAATTCATTGGTTTAAGGAGGGAGACTGTAACACTAAGTTCTTACATCAAAGGGCAAACCAAAGGAAGAGCCACAATAAAATTTATGTGATCAGACTCAATAATGGGGACATATCCAACAAAGAGGAGGACATTTATGACACTATAATCCATTTCATAAAAACCAATTCCATCCCAACAACATTAGTTTATCTGATGATTGTTTTAATTCCATAAACTGCATGATACAGATGGACATGGCTAATGAGCTCAATAAACTGTTCCTTGAGGATGAGGTGAAGGAAGCTATCAAGGGCATGAGAGGCAATGTTTCTCTTGGCCTAGATGGGATTTCAGACAACTTCTACCACCACTACTTGCACATTATAGGAAAGAACACTACGAGAGTTATCCTTAACCTCCTTAACAACAAGGAAGACCCCGTCAATATCAACCACACTTTCATCACCCTCTTACCTAAAACTAAGAGCCCTACTAATCCCAAAGACTTCTGACCCATTGCCCTTTGTAATGTCATAATGAAAATTTCTACAAAAACCTTAGTTAATCGCGTTAAACCTATCCTGCCTACCATCATTAGTGAAAACCAAAGTGCTTTCGTTCACAAGAGACTGATAACGTATAACACTATGATTGCCTATGAGGTTTTCAACTACATCCATAATTCCAAGAAGAACAAGAAAGGTTGTGTGGGAATCAAGTTGGACATAGAAAAGGCCTACGACATTCTTGAGTGGAACTTCATTGAGAAGGCTCTTAGGACTGTATGATTTCCTGATGCTATCACTGAAACCATTATGCAATGGATCATAACTGTGACATTCTCTATCCTCATCAATGGCTAACCTACGGAGACATTCAAACCTTCATAGGGAAATAGACAGGGAGCTCCTCTCTCCATCTCTTTATTATTTGTGTTAACTTTCTTTATAATGTTATTAAAAATGCTCAAAGAAATTACAATTTCCACATAATTAAAATTGTAAAAAATGCACCTAACATATCACCCATCTTTTCTTTGCAGATGACAACCTAATTTTTTGTAAAGACGAAGAGAAGGAAACTATTACCTTTCTCAATATCATCAACACATATCATAATAGCTCGGGGCAAAGGATCAACATAAACAAATCAAAGATAATGTTCAGTCGCAACACCTCTCAAAGCAATAAGGAGAGGCTTCACAAGGTGTTGGGTATTCTTGAGGTGGACATAATTAATACCTACTTGGGGATGCCTACGCTAATTGGGAAATCCAAGAACACCATCTTTAGTTATATCCTTGAGAGACATAGAGAAAAACTCAACAACGGGAAGAATAACAAGCTCTCATATGCTGGGAGGGCCATACTTATAAAAAATGTCCTTCTATCTATGCCTACTTACCTTATGAGCTCTTTTCTCCTGCCTACGGGATTGTGTAAAAACATGGAAAACTTAATAGCTAACTAATGGTGGGGGAGACAAAATAATACATTGGATCAAATGGCAAAATCTTTGCACTCCCAAAAATCTAATGGTGGGGAGAGAAAATAACACATTGGATCAAATGGCAAAATCTTTGCACTCCCAAAAATCGGGGAGGTCTCAAGTTCAATATTATGGTGGACTTTAATAAGGCGTTATTTGCTAAACAAGTTTGGAGGCTCCACACAAACCCTGAGTCTCTGGCGGCTAGGGTCATTAAAGCTAAATATCATCCTAAAGAAGACATTCTCAAGGCTAAGCTTGGTATTAATATCATCCACCGAGGTAGTTGTTGGTGCATTGGCAACAAAAAGAAGGGAATATATGGTATGACAGATGGATTCTATTCCGGGTTTGGCCTCACAATCTTCTCTAATTATTTTTGTAAGTCTAAATTGGTTTAAACCTATAAAAATGCATTGTTGTTTAAAATTTATTTTCATTTTTTATTTTTTAAATCACATAATTGTTCATTAGAATTATTTATTTTTATTATATAAAATTAATATTAATATTTTATGAGCAATAATACATCATATTTTATAGGATAATGCTATAATACACCCACTTAAAAATTAGGTATTAGCATGATACACCTCTTTAAATTGACCAATAGAATCTTTTCTTTTGCTTCACAATTACATTTAACACTATTAATATAGTATTTCTCTTTTTTTAAATTACTTTCTCCTTCTTTGTATATATAAATTATTACTGTAGCAAAAAAGAAAGAAAAAAATTTGTCTCCATGTGATTGTTTGGCATTTTAATGATTAATTTTTTAAGAAAAGAATTTTATAATATCATGCTATTGCATCTAAATATTTTTTAAAAACAATTTTCTAAATAAAATATTTATAAAAATAGAATTTTTGATAGATATGTTTAAAAAACAAATTTTCCGGAAAAAAAAAATCGAATACACCTCTTTGAACAAAATTTAGAAAATCATTTAAAAAAGAAAATTAAAAAACTTTATTTAAATGATCATGTATCAAAATTCAATGAAATTCGGTTGATTAAAAAAATTGATCACTAAAGAAAATAATAATAATAATAATTAATTTCTTTTATCTATTTTATTTGTGTTGAATTATTTTTTCAGCAATGTTGTTTCGTTAAAGAAAGAAACTAAGGATTTGTGCCTTGTAGTTAAAAAAGTTATTTTCTTTTTAAATTTTAGCTTTTAATAATTCTTTTACTTCTAAAAGATTATTAGAAATAAATCGTTTATGTTGTATTTCACTAAAACGTGATCTCTGAATGTATTAACATGACTTTAAATTCTTTTTTTGTTTAAAGAAATTGATCATTAAAATGTTGAACAATACAATAATAATTAGTTATGAGGAAAGAGAAAGGAAAAGTTCTATATTAATAGTGCTAAATGTAATTAGTTGTGAAGAAAGAGAAAAAATTCTATTGATCAATTTAAAGAGGTGTATCATGCTAATACACACCTTCTAATTTTTAAGTGGGTGTGTTATTGCATTACCCTATCTTATATTATTAAATATACAATTACACTGTGGTATTACATTTTTGGTAACAAAAAAGACTATTATCTCGTTAAGAGTCATCAACATCATTTCAATAAACTATGTATCTTTGATGGTTCTTGAGACTTGCTTTCTTTTAAAAATTCCCCATAAATAATACTTTGAATGAAATCCTGCAAAATGGGCAACTCAAAAATTAAGATCCAATTATTAACAAACAATAAAGTTTATATGAAGAAGTAGTTTATATATAATGGAATGTAACTCACTCTTGTATTGTCTTGGGAGTAATGTAGAAGGAAAAATTATAAGCTCTGTTTTCTCAACCATGACTCTAATGGCAAGATCTTTGGAAATCATTTCATCAACTAGCTGGTCATAATATCTCTCAACTCTGTAAAAATACATTAACAATTAATTCAATACTAGTTTCAAATATGAGCATGGAGATTATATTCTTGTTTAATTAAATATAATCAAAAAACAATAAACATATTCAAAATAAAGTTAATTTTTATAGAATAAACACGAGAATAAAGTAAGTGTAGAAGAGATGAAGATGTTGCATTAAAGATGTGGGGTAAGACTAGACATGATAAGATGATAAATGACAAATTAGAGGGAGTGTTGAGGTAACAACTATATCAGAGAGAAGATCTATTGTAAGGAGAGTAGATTAGATGGAGATGAGTTAAACAACTAGAGGTGGAGAAACACCTAAAAATATTAGGAAATATCTCGAGATAAACTAATAGAATGGAAATATGATAGTATTAAATAGAACATTATGGCAAAATTCAATCCATGTAGCAAACCCCAACAGATCTTTAAACAAATAAAAATCAAGTAATATTTCTATAAACAAGAAATAATAAGGGAAACATGTTGTTAAGAGATTAGCAAAAATGTCACCTTTCATTCTCAGGAAAGAAATAGAGGCCAATGCTCTGATTATTTGTTCCAAATTTCTTGAAGCTCTCTGGCCACACAGCTGATCTTTGAAGCAAGTTTGCATAAAGCACATCAGGGAGATGACTTGCCTCCTCAAGAACTTTAGGGCTAGCTAATGTGGACAAATGGCCCATTAGTCCACTGATTCTATCAAAGCTTTTGTTGAAAACCTGCAAACTTCCCCTATTTAACAGAAAAATCAATGTCAGACAATGTTTTTGCTTTAGCAGCTACGACAATTTCATTAATTCCAAACGACGGTAACAGAATCTACAAAACATGGTTTTTACCTCCAGATTGGATCAGCAATAGGCTGCGGATCAAAAACAACATCATCTTTTTCTGATTTTGGAGTCTCACTGTTAGGATGATCTGCTTTTACTACCACTTCTTCGCAATCGATACAAAACCAAGTAACCTTGTCGGTTAAAGCCACAGGACGGGCTAAACAATATCTGAAAAGAAGAAGTTTAGATAAATAAATATATATGTGGCTAAAAGATTTCAGTCTACTAGAACAATATCTCTTGATAAAAAAATAAGCTCCTCTCTGAGCATACATGCATCGCACAGGGTATAAGCACTAGTGTCCATATGATATGGCAATAAATAAAAGTAGATGTGTTTGCTAAAGAGTAAGTACATGTAATCTTCACATGGAAAGAGTAAGTAAAAAGTACCTATGCATTGCATAATCTCCACATTTGCTGCAATATACTATTGCCTTTTCAAAACCTTTATTGCCACACATAAGACAAACAGACACCTGCAACAAGCAAGCAAAGTTTTAATGTAACAATTCATAAAAAGTTATATATAACAAAAAAGCACACATTTTAACAAAAAAAAAAGTGCAGTATAATTTGATACTTTCTTTGGAAATCAGATAATGGGAAATACCTTACGCAATTTAGTCTTCCCTGATTCAGGGGAGAGTTCGACATCCATCTTCGTTTTTGCTTGAGAATTTCCATCTGCAGTTTTGGTTTCAGCACTGACCCCTAAAGCGACATCAATCTCCATTAAGACAGGTGGTAGCAGTTCAATATCCGTTTCCTCCGCGGCATGTTGGCTCTCAGTATATAATATGGCTTCCGACATATGCGGTTCTGTTTCAGTATCTAGACCATACTCAGTTACAGGCTCAAAACTTGACCCCACCGCATCTGGCATTAGGGATGCAAGTGTTTCTATATATGTTTCCATTCCTGTAGAATCAGAATTCACAACTTCTGTTTGGTTGTTTCTTATATCTTCAGCCACGGAGCTAATTTTACAACACCCAAAGGATTGTAACTCCCTTGAGATTAATTGCGGCTCATCATTTGTTTCCACACCATATTTCTGAACCTTGTGATGTTCTTTGGCTACTGTTACTTCTCTCGGTAAATCAATATGATTTTTGGGTTCAAAACTTGATTCTACTGCTGGTGGTGGTGTGGATACATGAGAAGCCACATGACCTTGTGGTATTACTGTTGCAGCTAAATCACAACTTATATATTCTTTTTTGACAATAATGTTAGCGCCTGCTGAGGCCTTCAATTCAACTGGCGTTGACTGTGGCTGATCATTTTTTACAGACCCTCTAATCCCATTATTCATCTTCATGTACTTACCTCCTGTAGCTCCTTCAATCTCGTGTTTAAAACCATGATCCTTTGCATCAGTGTTATCTCTGACTTTCCTTTTAGACATTTCAGCTGGAACATTCTTAGGTTGAACTACTGGACTAATTTGAGAACTTTGAATATGGCTAATCTCTTTCCCATTTGAATCTTTAGGTTTCATTGATTTCTTACGTAGTTCTAATAAACTTCTTTGATGTTTCTTGCCATTATTATGATCTTTCAAACAGCTGGGATGAAACTGAACATAACAAATTTCACAATGTATAATCGGTGGTAAGCTCTTCTTTTTAGCATAGTCTTTGGGTGCTTGTTGTAAT
The DNA here is from genome assembly GCF_029867415.1 of Vicia villosa. Classification (NCBI taxonomy): domain Eukaryota; kingdom Viridiplantae; phylum Streptophyta; class Magnoliopsida; order Fabales; family Fabaceae; genus Vicia; species Vicia villosa. The sequence goes on from NC_081181.1 coordinate 174,643,334, forward strand.
GAGTTCGTCTTATCAGCATAGTGCTCTGACATTTGATGAGGTAAGCACTTGTTATCAACAAATGCTTCCGGCTTCTGATGTGGTAAGGGCTTTTTATTAGCCAAGTCTTTTGATGTTTGTTGTGGTAAGCACTGTTTATCAGCATGGACTTCAGGTGTTTGTTCTGTTGAGTTCTTCTTAGATGCATTGGCTTCTTTACTAATTTGAGAACTTTGATTATGTCTAATCTCTTCTCCACTTGAAGTTTTATGTTTCGTTGACTGCTGTTTTAATAACTTTTTTTCATGTCTCTTTCTTTTTTTATGATTTTTCATAAACTTCTTAAGATCACGAATCTCATCTTGCAAGCACTTCTTATTAGCACAGTCTTCAGGTGTTTGTTGTGGTAAGCACTTCTTATCAGCACAGTCTTTAGGTGTTTGTTGTGGTAAGCACTTCTTATCAGCACAGTCTTCAGGTGTTTGTTGTGGTAAGCACTTCTTATTAGCACAGTCTTCAGGTGTTTGTTGTGGTAAGCACTTCTTATCAGCGCAGTCTTTAGGTGTTTGTTGTGGTAAGCACTTCTTATCAGCACCGTCTTTAGGTGTTTGCTGTGATAAGTTCCTATTATCAGCATAGTGTATTGAAGTTGGATGTGGCAAGTGCTTTTTATGTGATAAGTGCCTGTTATCAGCATGATGCGTCGGTGTTTGATGTCGTAAGTTCCTATTATAAACATAGTGTGCTGGCGCTTGATGTGGTATGTACCGGTTATGACCATAGTGTACCGGCGCTTGACGTGGTATGTGCCAGTTATGAGCATAGTATCCCGGCATTTGATGTGGTATGTGCCAGTCATCAGCAAAGGCGCGACCACCAATACCATGAGGAATTTGTCCCTCACTAAAATCAGTGGGTGGCATATTATTCCAGCCACCTCTAAAACTGTTTTGAGAATATCCATTCTGCAAATAAACATTCAAACATAAAGAAATGAATTAGATATAAAACCAATCGATTCTTTCACCGAACAAGTTCAGTGTTTGAAACAACTGATTCACGACAGAGTGCATAGATTAATATCAAGGCAACATTCAGAATCAACTACCTCGACTTTCTTGCATTAAGGTTCAAAAACTAAACCATTTGAATAATTCTACCATTCAGAAACAAACTAAATCACTCAAACTATACATTGAACTTAATTTCCAAACTCCAATTTTAAAAAACATTCACATTCCATATTCAAAGTCGGAATATTATCATTACAACACAAATCAACACAAAATTCCAACATGTTGACATTTACTACAATTATCATCATTTACCTATTAAGATATCATCATTATTTATATAGTGACCCAACATTTACACACACACACACACATCTAACTTTAGACTGTTCATTCAGAATTCAAGAAATTTCAAACAAACTTCAAAGTACAGAGAGACAAAGTCAAGCTATTTCAAACAGAGCAAATTCGGTCAACATAAAATCTTGGATGAGTTCAACTATAAGTCTATAACCCCCAAAATACCATAAATAATAAGAATGGTTACGGTTACGGTTAATGTTATCAAGTACTACATCGCTAAACTTTACTGTTAGATCTAAATCAATGTTCTTAATCTTGAACAACAACAGAATAAATAAATAAAAAACACCAAAACCAAAGAAAAAACTTTCATCACTCAAAACCCCCTTAACTCATTCATGCATTATTTACCATAGTTCATAAACGCTTTGTGGCACTGTTATATCGGATTATGGCGGAAAAACCCACAATTTCTTCCGATATTTACCATTGCGGCGAACGCAAAAACCCCCCATTCAAATCCAACCTTTTCCAAAACCCTAATCCATATGTTATTTACCCTAATTCAGAGGAATTCATTCATAATCAACATTTCCCCAAAACTCCAATTAAAAAAAAAAAGTCAAAAAAATCACTAAAAACTCAAAACCAAACAAGAAAATTCCACGCCTTAATGATTAATGCATTGTTTATCCAAATTCATAATTCACAATTCATTCATACTCAAACCTTTTCCCAAAACCCCAATTTCAAAAAAAAAAAAACTATTATTCAATCAAATAAACAACATTGGTAAACAAATTTTCAATGAAAATAAAGAAAAACTAACCATTGTTGTGTGGATTGAGGATTTCTCGAAGAAATTGAGAGAAAATTGCGCTAGAAAATAGTAGAAACCGCGAAGATTTATTCGTTGAGTGAAGACTTGAAAAGTGAAAAGTGAGGAATGATAATAATAACAATAATGTAATCTAATATTTAACAGAAAAAGATAAAAGTGAATCTTTTCAAATTTTTAATTTAATATTTTAGATTTGATTTTATTATAGGCTAGTCTATTTTTTAGGCGAAAATAAATGATTTTTTTAATGATGTCTTTTATGAAAAATTGTATAAATTTGACCGTGAGGTGAAAGAAAGTTTGTTGAATATCTAAGATATGATACGATATGATTTGATTTTTTGTTTATCCTAAAATATAGTATCATTTAAATTTTAGATAAGAGTTTGTTTTGATATTATTAATAAAGATGGAAATAATTAAGATATTATTACAAGAAAGTAAATTATTTTTGGGAAATTAAATATTTTTAGCAAAAACAAATAGACATAGTTTGTCATAAACTATTGCTAGTTAATTAAACTAAAAAAATTAATATCATAAGTATACTAAGTGAATGAAATGATAATATTATGGTAATTGTATTTTGTTTTGGATACATGCACCAAATTATTTTTTATATCTTTAAAAGACAAATTTATCTTGTACATGATGCAAATGAAAAAAAAAATATATATATTATGCAACTGGCCACAAAAAAAATTGTGCAATAAGAAGAAGAACAGGTGTTAAGAAGATGAATAGGTGTTATATTTCAAATCATTTAAAATGTTGTCTTTTAAAGCTTAAATATGTGTAATTTGCTTTTGTAGAAGCAATTGTGTACATACACAAACTTTGCATTTAACCAGTTAGTTAAATTTAATCAGTTAGTTAAAGTTTCTTGAATGACTAAGTTTAGTCAAAATACTTGAGATGTCATCAATAATTTATTTTTGAGTTGATTTTCTTGAGGGGCTAAGGTTTTGTCATGATCCTTAAGAAGACATTGACGAGTAGTCTTTGTGGTTGTAATCATAAAATTCATTATTGGATTAAGTCTTGTTTGATAAAGCAAAATCCCTTAGTGGGTGGACTGGAAGTAACATAGTTAACGGTGAACCAGGATAAAATCTCTTTTGTTATATAAGATATTTTTTCTTTTGTGTTGTTCGTACTTGGGTGATCGAAAAAGTTTTTATCATGAAACTCAATTCAACTCTTCTTTTCTTGTCTTTCATTAAACCTTCAATTGGCATCAGAGTTCCAGTTGTGGTATTGATTATTATCAAACATTTTACTGTTTCAGATAAAGATCCAATCCCTGAAACACAATGGCGAATGTTCAACATGCAAATATCAACAATGATAAAATTCATTTTTCTACTAAACCACCATTTTTTGATGGTGATAAGTTTGACTATTGGAATGATAGAATCGAAAGTTTCTTCCTTGGATTTGATGTTGATATATGTGATATGGTAACAAATGGTTACACATGTCCTCTAAATGCAAATAGTGTAAAACTTAAAAGAAGTGTTATGAGTGATCAACAGAAAAAGGAAAACAAAAATCATCATAGATCAAGAATCATTCTGTTGAATGTTATCTCATGCACTGAGTATGAAAAGATAACAAATAGAGACTCTGTAAAGTCTATATTTGATTCTCTTAGAATGACTCATGAAAGAAATGAGCAAGTCAAATAAACCAAGGCTTTTGCCTTGATTTAAAAATATAAATCCTTCAAGATGGAAAATGATGAAACTATTAAGAGTATGTTCTCACAGTTTCAAACTCTTGTAGTTGGGTTGAAAGTTCTAGACAACTGCTACACTATTGCAAACCATGTGAAAAAGATCATCAGAGGTTTTACCGAGAAATGGAGGCTAATGGTAATTGCACTAAAAGTGTCAAATAATCTAAACAATACAAGTCTGGAAGAATTTATAAGTTCTTTAAGAAGTCATGAAATAGAGCTTGAGTAAGATGGGCCTTTAAAAAAAGCAAATTTGTTGCTTTGAAATCCAAAAGCAAGTCTAAAAAGACTAAAGTTGTTCAAGAAGAAGAAGAAGAAGAAGAAGAAGAAGAAAAAGAAAAAGAAGATTCTGATTATGAAGATGGAGTGTTTTTATTGTCTAAAATAATTAACCAACTTTGGAAGAAAACTCTATTTGTGACCTATCAGAGGCTTCTTTATCCTTGTGTTTGACCAACTTCAGATTTTAAACTCTGCATCTTCAAAGGCTGACCTTCTTCAAAGTGTGAGTCTTCAGAGTCTGGCTCTTTAGAGATTGATTTTTTTTCAGAGTCTGGTCTTTAGAAATTAATCTTCTTCAAAGTCTAATGCTCAAGTGAAGATAATTTATAATCAGATCTTAAAGATTCCCTTTAAATGTTCAACTTATGTGTTAGAACTTAAATTATATCACAAATTTATAGTATATGGTCCTGCACACTTGAACATAAGTTACTCAACTCAATTCTTCTTTAAATACTTTGTTATCATCAAAACATTAGGGATGTAGTACAAACCAATTTTGTTCCAACAACATCTTCTCTCCTAATGCAAAATAAGTATTGGCAATGTCATTGAGTCTAATGTTGAAGTTAGAGATGGATTAATCTTTCTTCATTCTCAAATTCTCAAACTTTGTTATGAGGATCTGCACCCTTGACATACAAACATTGAATGTTCCTTCATGTGTAGTTTTGAGAATCTTCCATACTTATTTGGCTTCAATACATGTGTTGATCAATCTAATCATGTTCTTGTCCACACCATTGAAAATAGCATTCAAGGCTTTGGAGTTTCCAAGAGCTTCATCATCTTCAACATTTCTCATGTCAGCTTCATGCTTTTATGATAGGTGTTCCATCTTGAGAGGTAGTTACAAGGTGTTTCCAACCTTTTCTAACAACCTTCCATGTTTTGTTGTCCATAGGTTTGAGAAAAGCGGCCATTTTAGCTTTCCAATAATCATAATTGGTGTCATCCAAGAAAGTTGGTCTACTTACTGATCCTTCATATTTAGTATTGTCCATTTGATTAAAATATACTTTCCATGGAGCTCACCCAAACAGAATAGGGTGTTCGCTCTTATGCCAATTGAAATTTTGTTCTTAGCATGACATGTGATGGACACAATGTCTGAGACAATGTGTACAACAATGTAACACAGGTCGCCTACGTCTGAAGGGCTTCCAACTCAAAAAAAGGAGATTCACTCTCAATAGTGTTTGTACAAATAGTCTTAGATGAACAACTCTTATTCAATGCCTACTTCCTAATACTACCTTTGTATTTCTATTTAGGATCCCCCCTACATATGAGAACCCTTCTCACTTTCTCTCAATCACTACCCTAGTGATCTAAGCTTTCAACAAATTAAAGATGTTGAATTATAACTCAACTAACAATCAACCTCCATGCCTTGAATATTCAGGTTATTGCTTCTTTAGATATTTACAATAAACAAACAAATTACAAAGGCTAAAAAAACAAAATCCTTGCACAATAGATCTTAAATACTTGCATAATTTCTTTGTTGGGAATGAGTCTCTATATAAAACTCCATCTCAAGGTATTTAAAATATTTGATTTGATGCAAATTTATTTTTGATGAAGATTTGATTTGCTTGTCTAAAAAGATATGATTTTAAAATCAATTTAAATCTTTTTAGATTTGATATGGTCACAGACAATCTTTTAGTTAACCTTCCTTAAATTTATATTGCTAAAAGATACAAAACATAAATGACAAATATTTTTGGGATCAACCAAACACGCGCTCAGATTCATTCACTTAATGTTTATTCCAGACTGAGGACAGATGGAGCACAAATACTTGAACATCTTGTCCCACATGTTTTCTTTTTACAAAAGCATCTTTTTTATCCATGTTGTTTTACCTAAAGCAGCCAGCCAAAGAAACAATATAGTGAAAGAGAATAACGAGTCAAATTAAAAGGAGATTTAAAGTTAAAAATCAATTGTCATATTTAACCTTGGAAATACAAGTGAATTCGAGTGCACTGGAATGCCCTAGAGAATAACACCATACCATGGTTCATGAGCCTAATGCCACATGGCTGAAAATTGATGAAACATCTCAATGATGAGAAATGCATTTAATGTGCTTGTTCCCCACCACTTTTACAACTGCTTCATGGCCTTCCCACTTCTCCTTATGGTCGACTTCAGTAACGAGATGTCGATCACAACTTCGAAAGACTTTTCGGCTGATAAAACACTCGAATGCAATTATTCGGGTCGACCAAAAGTTTAATACATTCACTTCATATATTTTAGACTTTTATAACTGAATCGGGCGTTTAACCGCTAACCTTATAGGTTCGCACCCGCACTACCGTAACAGAGATTTATACCACCGCATGAGAATTTCATCACCACCCATAAACCATAACTCTAGTTCTAGTATATATTAATCCATATACTATTATGTTAATTATTAAATATAAAATACTATTTATAAAATTCTTTTCTTCAAGTTATCATTATTTTCAAAAGGAAAAAATTAATATAATTGAATATTAACGTTATTAATTAATATATATATTTATATAAATATATTTTTTATATAAAACTTAACATACACAATTTTAATTATCATATAATTATATTAGTAATTTTTATATAAACAATATATAGATTAATTTCTTTTTCTAAAGTATTATATAATTTTAATTTATATAATTTTTTTACCAAAATTCAATTTATATTATATTTTAAGAAATAAAATATTGGATTTGTTGTCTTTTAAAAAACAATTCATGTAGTTTTAATTATATTAACTATGGCCTTTTGATAATAACGATAATTAAAAAAGGAGTGCCATAATAGTATTTTTATTCAATAATATTAATATAGATTTAATGGAATACACTGACGGTGTAAAACAGTTTTACACTGTCGGTGAAATCATAACCGTTAATTTTTGTAGAAATTTGACTTTTTTTTTAAATCACATATAAAATATTTCTTTCTAAGGACTGTAATGCACGTGTAAAATATTTTACACTGAAAGTGCACTACTTTTAAACTCTATTAATATTGTGTGGACTAATATACAATTTTATTAATTATTATCTATTTAAAGTATAACAAATTTTTATATTTATAACTATATTATTCGTAAATATTTTTTGGATTAGTATACAATTATTTTAAAATCTTATACAATTATTTAAACTGATTTTTATTATTTTAAAATGCAATAAATAAAATATTTTATTTCTTAAAATATAATGTGAATTAATTTTGATCAAAATTACATAAATTACAAATAAAGAGGAATATAGAAAGAGAAATTAATTAGTACATTAATTTCAATAAGTTGAGATTTAATGGTTAAGAGTAATTGTTCTCATTTGAAATATGAGGTAAATCTGACTCATTAATTCAAATTCAATGGTTATTATTAAAAGTTTTCAGTTTTCATTATAGTTAAAGTTCTCATTTGATACGTCACACCCACACACACCCACACACATATATATATATATATATATATATATATATATATATATATATATATATATATATATATATATATATATATATATATATATATATATATATATATATATATATATATATATATATATATATATATATATATATATATATATATATATATATATATATATATATATATATATATATATATATATATATATATATAAAGGAAATGCATTGACACTGTAAAGTATTTTTACATTATTATCAACCAATGAGAGACATGCATCAGAATAAATCTCATTTTTAATTTTAAAAAGTTGAAATTACATGACAAATTAAGAAAATTTCTTTATCCACCTCCCTACGGGGGTCACCCCCAGCGAAAACCCTAACTTACCCCTGCTTCGGAGATGCATCTCCGAAGTATTTTTTTTTCTAAATTTTCTCAGACTTCGGAAGTGCACTTCCAAAAACACCAAATGGGGGGTGTTTTCGGAGATGCACTTCCGAAAACACCTTTTTTCACATTTTGGGGGTTTCGGAAATGCATTTCCGAATTATGCAGAAATTGTGTTTTTTTTTTATGTTTTTCTTAACAGTCTCGTATTTAATTAAACGAAAACTCCGAACAAACTAAATGACATATCAACATAAAATACTAATATGATAAATAAAATCCGAATAATATATATACAAAACGAGTAATAGTGTGCGAAATACAATCCAAATACAAGAAAAATAAACCTGAACCCCTACTGGGTATGCCTAACCCTCTCTCCCTGGTACCTCCTCTGCCTCCTGTATGCCGCCGCACGACCCGCATCACCGACGATCCTCTCCACCACGGCGACTGCCTTTGGACCGCCATGATTAATGATACCTCGATCCAACGCGTCCCTCCCAAGCAGCTCTATCTGCTGGCAGATCGGCAGGAGATCAATGGCATGGTCATCCTCGGCCTGCTGGTTCTCCAGGATCTCCTCGTATGCTGGCCTAGGAGCGTCGGGAGCGTCGGACGTCATTAGAGAATGTGACACCCGATAGAACCATGTGACATACCCCTCCACACTGTGCCAGTCCTGGGTGACCTGCATGCGACGATACTCCTCCGGGACCACATGACGCTCCCAATCCGCAAATATGTCAGTGAGCTGCACTGAGGTAACTGTGTCGGGAGCAGCCTCAAAAGGTGACATGGGTATCATCTGCACAAATCCAAATTGCTGCATGCACCGCTCAGGGAGATACCTCACCATTATGTTGGTCCCGCATGCCAACCAGCCAGAATATAACGAGATGTTGTCAAAGGCGACAACAACAGTGTAGCGTTGAATGGCCTCCAACTGATGTCATCGTGCATCGTGCATCGTGCGGTCGAGGTACCCATGGTATGATCCCACTGCATTGTTCCCCCTCTGGAAAACCTATCAGGCGGCCCTGGACATGACGTCCTCGTACGCAGAATCAATGTGGAAGCCGTGGATGCGGGGGAAGTAGGAAATGATCCAGCTCTGAAACACAAACACGATAATGTATTAAAAATAAATATGAACCATAAATAAATGTGAAACAATTAAAATGAAACGTACCGTCAGGAGTGTGCAGGATCCGGTCAACTGCCTGGTCCTTCAATTGGAGGCCTCATTCAGCTTCTGATATAGGTATACCAGAATAGCTGACCCCCAATTCCACTGGTGAACGGTAGTCAAGTCCATGAAGTAGCGGAGGTAGGTCACGTCGACGTATCTTGCACTCTTGTCCACAAAGAGTGCAACGCCTACCACAAACATGAACCAGCACCAGAGAGCGCAGGCACGGTGATACTCCATAAATAGGGCGTTCTCCGCATCCTCGGATTCGGCCGCCGCCACCAGGTGGTGCTCGAAATAAGCGCTCAATGTGGAGAACCGGATATGAGGCCCATTTGTCGTCTGGCACTCAAAGTCAACCATATTTGGCTTCACACCCAGATAGATCGTCATCCACTCGATGGCATCGACCCTCTGGATCCGGGAATGGTGCAACAGCATCCCCATAATCGACAAGTAGAGAAGACACTGCACATCGTGCAAGGTGATCGTCATCTCCCCAACCAATAAGTGGAAAGAAGACGTCTCCCTGTGCCACTGCTCCACAAAGGCCCCCTGCATGCCGTGGCTGATGGTGGTATACCCCGTCATGCACAACCCACCTAGCCATGAAGCTGTCACCGCATCGTTAAACCACTGCGCCTCTGGTTTAAAGAGACTGAAAATCTTCCGGGCGTGTTTCACCTGTTTTAAAGTCTGTCTCTCCTGTTACAACAAAAACAAAAAAACACTGTTAATTAGACCGTTAAGAAAATGTGGAATAAACAGCTAAATAAAAAACGGTTAAATAATAAAGTCGGACAAATTATAAAAAATACCTCTTCCCCCCAGACACGTCGAGCGACGTGCTCGTGGTAGGAAATCAGCAAGGACGTGTCAATGGGCCCTCCCGGGTAGCCCTCCTCCTCCTCCCCGTGCGGAGGGTCAACATCCGGTACCTCTTCCGCCTCCTAGTATCTAACTGCCTCCTCCTCCTCCTCCTTCTCCTCCCGTACCTCCTGCTGGCGGGAAGAAGAGACCCGAGCCAAACGAATCCTCGATCCAGATGAGGAAGTAATCTCGTCCATCTGCACGGGTACTCGCACACAACCTCGACCCTGCGTTGACGCCAGCTGCGCCGCCCGCTCGCGTCTAGCCGACGCTGTCTGGGTCTCTCTCCCCTGTCTGATGCGTGCTAGGTTGCCTGCCATATTCCTGAAAACAATTGAAATCAATAAGAATGTGAAACAATTGAAAAAAATCAATTCTGGACCACTTTGGAAGTTCATTTCCGAAACTAGGAATGGAGGTGTTTTCGGAAATGAACTTCCGAAACACCCCTGCGAAGCCAAATCCTGCAACTTCCATGGCAGAACCCCAAATGCAAACTTATAACATGTTATAATGCTTCTAAACAACCTAAATACTACTACCAACTTACCCCTATATCATTTTTGCAATTTCTAACCACCCTGAAATGCATTTGAATCATATATCTAAAGATTTAGAAACTTACCAATTGAAGTGATTGAGTAGCTTTGATGTAGACTTGAAACTTGGTTTTGCAAAAAAACTTAAGAGAGGAAGTTTGATGGTGATTTAGGGCAAAAATGAATAGGGGAGGGGCTGTTTTGTTTAATCTGCAAAACGGGCAGCATTTCGGAAATGCACTTCCGAAATGCTGTTTTCGGAAATGCATTTCCGAAATAAGACAATTTTTTTAAAAAAAAAGGCGTTTTCGGATATGCATCTCCGAAAACAACATTTTTTTGCATTTCGGAAATGCATATCCGAAGTTAGGGGTATTTTGGATTTTTCGTTAGAGGCGACCAAGAAGACATGGGGTCGATAAAGAAATTTTCCAAATTAAAGCATTTTAATTAATTTTATGTGTAAAACTGTTTTACATTGACGGTGCACTATCTTTAATATATATATATATATATATATATATATATATATATATATATATATATATATATATATATATATATATATATATATATATATATATATATATATATATATATATATATATATATATATATATATATATATATATATATATATATATATATATTACTTAAAGTTTTGTCATTTTCTAATTTATTTCAACCTTAACCAAAACATGAACTTTGTTGCATCATAGCATGACATCTCGAGTTAAATGCTCTTCCACCTTCCCATGGGACTACCAAAATATCTTTGTCTACCCTACGTGCTTCCCTCCCAAGTACAAATTCTTTCAAATTATTGAAAAGCAAATAAAGAATGTACTTTGGGTTGTCTTTTATTTCTTTCAAACCTAAACTACTCGAGGTGTTATCTGACCCACCCCTTAATTATTGCTTTAATATATTCAAATATATGTTTAAAAAAATTAATAAATAAAAGTATTATTTAATTTGGTTATTTTTAATATTCATTATCATTTACTATTTTATTTTATATAGTTAATACTATTTTAACTTTAAGAGAAAAATGAAACAACAACAATATAGGAAAAATTTGACATTTAAAAAATAGCATATGGTACTTAATAAATTAAACAAAATCAAATCTTTTTCATTATGTAATTAAAAGAAAACCCATTTGCAATGGCAATGAAGGCTTGGGTTGGGACAACAAACTTTAGGTTCCACGTGAATAGAATAAAGACAAGGAATTCTTCCTACTGAATAGTAATTTTATTAGTTGTTAAAGTAACAATATGTGTCTTAAGTGTACTATATTTGTAAACAGGGAGAAATTAGAAGTGGCAAACGGACATGTCTGTTTTTTTCCTGTTATTCACAAGAAAATAAGGGTAAGGTGACCATAATTGAGTGTGCGGTCTAAAACTTTAATCTTCTCCACAAAAAAATGAGGACGGGACGGGTTAAATCCGCGGACACTGCACTTTTTAAGCCTAAAAATATAAAATTTATGTTAATGTGTTTGCCTGCATAAAAAACGGAGCGCGACGGTCATACTAAAGGGCAATGGCCTAAAATCTTGACCAGCCCTGCACAAAAATAGACATGTCCAACAGGTCGGACTCGTTTTACCACCCTAATAGAAATCATTCTGATTGCAGAGATTTTTTTTTTAAAATACTAATAAAAATTTATTATAGCTAAATCATTTTTTACAACTATTTATTTATTCTTCTTACGACATAGTTTATAATTTCTTCTCTACATATCAAATTATCTAAATTTAGTTTTAATTTTTTTTAATATTATTATTTACAATTCTATCATGTCTATCTTTACGATACATCAAATGCAATAGTAGTATATTCATTTATGATATTCTTAATTTGTTTCTGTGTTGGTTTTTTACAATTCAATTTTTTGTCTCGTATAACATCGTCAGTCTTACAATTGTTCTATAATTTTTTTTTCAGTCTTAGTGATATTTTCTTATCACATAAAACACCTGAGATTATCCTCCATTTCGACCATCCAAATTGAATGCGATAATTTACGTCTCAATTTATTTCTTTATTGATACATGATGAACCAAAGATATTTTAACCGCATATATAACTTCTGGTATGATATGTTGTGAAGTTGAAAGTTTTAATCAAAGCAAGAAATTTGATGTGCAGGGACAAAATAAATGGGTTTCATCAATAATGATTTTAAATGTAATAAAACATCAATTTAACTTGGCAGACGAAGATAAGATAAAAAAAACACGAATAACTTGTTTACGCAATTCGATCAAACAATCTACTATAGGTAGATAGTAACTCTCTAATTCACTATACTTTCAAGAGTTGTAACAAAAGATTACAAATGAGTTCCAAGAACATAATCACTCAAATTTTCAATAACAAATCCTATATTCTACTCAAGTCTTTCTCAATCTCTCAAATTCTCTCTATATATGAAACACGCAAGCCCAATATGTTTAGAAGTGTTTCCCAAAACTTTTAGACAATCATAACCTCTTTATTCTCTAGAACAACCATATATCGACTCAAATATAGACAATCATAACCTCTTTCTTCTCTCGGACTTTCCACAAAACTTTTATAGGAACCTTATCATACACATTCTTCAAATCAATGAAAACTAAGAACAAATCTTGTTTATCCATCCAATATCATTCCAACACATGTCATATTAAATGTATCGCTTCCATGGTCGACCTCCCAAACATAAAACTAAAGTAATTATCAACAACTTAAGACTCTTTTTTTAGTCTATGTTTAATCACTTTTTCTCTTAAATTTATAATATGATTCGTAAGTTTAATTCCCATATAGTTTATAAATTTTGTTAAAAAGTTTTACAAACTACTCAATACTGTTGCCAATACTTTTACCACACTTCAAAAGTTAAAAATATATTTGTTTTAGACTGGCCAAAGGCCCGAGTGGCCAAGGCCTAATCCATCTCAAATTCACTCCACTTGATGTAAAGTATAAAATATGTTCACACGCTAAGGGCAAGGTGAAATCTCAAAACTCCATTTTCAAGATATTCATCTTGAATCTTGAACTGGCTTGGGCGTTGGAGTGCTAAAAATGCAGGTCCACCCTACTATACCATAAAGGAGATTGAAGCCACAATTCAAGATCATCAATTTTTCAACTACATCTATTTCTGGTTTCCAAACGAAATAGCGTTGTTGTGTGTGGGAATTGACTCATGATTCCTATGATTTCCATGATTTCAAATCTAATCTTTGATTTACCAGTTTGTAACCTCCTCAGGTCACCGAATCAAAAGAAAATCGACTTCGGATTTTCATATTTTCTGCGAATTTATAGTCATTTTCCATCGTCACCATTCACAATTTCCTCATATCTCATAATGATAAATGCTCAAAAGCGAACACGGAGATCTGTCACAGTCGATTCGGTAAACCACCATTTCCACTCTAATTCTTCATAATCAAGATCTTCGATTTCCTCAAAAACTCCGCAGAATAGCAAAAGGAAGAGTCTCAAATCCATATATAGGTTTATGTCGGGGTATGAAGGTAATTTCCATGAAGGATAGGCCGTAGATTCACAATCCATCTAACATCACTCATACTTCCCACTAATACCATAAATTCATAGTTAATGACACCCCGATACCAAAAGTTCATAGTTAACATCAGGCGCCAATTCAATATCGGGGTCCCTCCTATAGGCACCACAAGATTTCCACCTGATGCACTGAGGTGTCCTCTGGCCAGATCAAAAAGTAGAGGTTCGTCAAGCATGCTCGAAGAAAGGTATCACGAACCCTAGTTGCAATGCTATTGGTCGGTAGAAGCCTTCGACCACCGCTTAGCATCCCCATTCTGAAGGAAATACTAGACGATAAGAGAGGCCTATCAAGGAATGCCGCTACCACCTAACCAACATACCAGGTATGAGAGAAGCCGATCAGCAGGTCAGATCGACCACATGACGATCCCCAGCCTCCTGTGGATTACTTGATGTAAATACCCACTAAGGAATAGGAAATAAGTTGAGGTGTCACAGCCTCGGTGATCAAAAGTGCTTCGTCAAAGCATTGTATAGAGCAATTCAACGAGCCTAAAGTTTCAACGATCACCCTCAAATTACATTCCTAGAGAATCCAACCATCCAATTATATACCGACAAGAAAATACAAAATAGGGTACCTTGATGTCCCATCCAGTCAAAGAAGATGCTTTGAAGCACATAGTGAACTCAACCCGGTGCCCCGGGGAAGGACAATGACAAAATACCCCATATACTGTTCAATCACTTCAGAGTCGTCGTTAAAGGTATGTATATGTATACTTCATTGTCTCTCATTCTCTTAAAGTGCCCAAGACATGGGCAATAAAGATGAAATGCACGATTGCATATATGATATAGACTAAACACATTTTTGTGATTCTGATACTGCTTAAGCACTTTGCTTGCATGAATGTGCATCCGATATAGACTTGATGCATCTCTGCGATTCTGACACGACTTAAACACATTCCATGCCCGATTGTGTATCTGATACATACTAAATGCATTTGCAATTCTAATATAGCTCAAATGCGCAACTCACATGGCTTCTCATCCAAGGCATGTTAAACACATTTTTACGTAGCTGGAGCACCCCTCATTTGGATCTAGCCAATGCAAGGGTATATGTGGTGGAGTCTAGAGACGTCCACCTCGATCCGAGCCAAGACTCAAGGGCAGGGACGAGGATCCTATCCTTGTCCGGTGAATGATCCTTTGTGACACAGAGCTCAACAAAAAAGTACGACCGTATACCCTAATTGTATTAATCCCAGGCCTTTCCCCAGGGAATACAAACAAATCTCCAAACACAATATACAAATCAATAATCTACTACAACAACGCTAGATACACCAAGAAAATATAGCTACAAAAAATGATAACTAATATCATACGACGCGCTAAGTCGAATCACAAGATAGGGAAATCCTAGAGGCACATTTACCACTTCATTACAATCAAATGCAACGCTTCCTTCATAAAGCAAGTAGTTAGGGCTTTCACGCCTAAAATAGGTATCCCACTATAGTCGATGAACATTGGTGGTCAAACCTAAACAAATAAACTTTGAAGCGTAAAAAGCAATCCCCAGAGTTACAACGAGTCGTAAACAATGATAATGAGAAAACGAAGACAAGTGCAAAGCTAAAAAATGAATAACATTAAGGTAAAATATTTCCATTTAAGATTAAATATTGTTACAACCAAGGCACAAAAGCCTGCGAAGAATTATAGGAAATAAAATCGTACAAAGAAAAAGAAAAACAAGCTAAAGCATCCGAAACCGAGGTACCAAGACCACCTCTCTAAGTCACTGAGGAACAGACTTGAATGGGTCCAGTGTCTTGGAAAAAATTATGGCACCGAGGCATAAACTCCCTGCCTATTCAGCAACTCGCTCATATACTCCAAGCACGTCTTGCATAGTATGCTGAAGAGAGTCACGAAGCGTCCACTTCAAGCCTG
This sequence comes from Vicia villosa, assembly GCF_029867415.1. Taxonomy (NCBI): domain Eukaryota; kingdom Viridiplantae; phylum Streptophyta; class Magnoliopsida; order Fabales; family Fabaceae; genus Vicia; species Vicia villosa. Next base: position 174,659,436 of record NC_081181.1, read on the forward strand.
CCACCTTGTCAGGGAGAGTTTTCAAGGCCTCTTCATGGGCCTTGATTTCTTGAAGAAAGGATTTCCCATGCTCCTCCAACTGGAAAATATCCTCCTCAACAAAATCATAAGCAACCTTATTTTGCTTCACCGCATCCTTAAGGGAATCCTCTAGCTTAGTAACACAAGCAGCCAGACAATAAAGAAAGCCATATGTTTTTGTCGCCTCTTGCAAAAAGATGGTATCTTTAACCTCCTCCCGCAACACAATAAGTTCCTTATGCATAGTAACTCACCTCTACTCCATAACATTTACCTTCCCTTTCCAAGTATCCCTTAAAGGGATTAAATTCAAGTGAGAAAAGTAGAAAAATATTTTAGAGAGAAAGATAATGAAGAGAGTGAGATAGCTCACGATTATGGATGTGAAAAGTGATGGGAGAGATATCTATTTATAGTATAGAGGTTAACACAAAAAGGAAAGGATCCATGTGCCAAAGTAATAGTCCAATTGGTTGGGACTTTATGCTAATCGATTGGATACTTTAAATAATCGATTACAAATGTCCATTTTGGAAATTTTTCATAGAGAGTCATTTCCATTCATTAATATACTGTCACAATCGATTATGGGTGCAATTTTATCTTATTCAATCGATTAAGAATATGATCCAGTCGATTAGACAATTTAAAAATGGTCCCCTTTCATTATGACTCTTCCCAATCCATCTAACTAAACTCCAATACATTTTTAGGTTGAATTCTTTGAGAAATAGAGGCTTTAAAATAGATTCAGTGAGTGTGTGATTTAGGCAAAATATTTTTAAAAAACACCCTTGTGTTTTTACAAAACACTAATCATTCAGACATGATCATGCTAACTTTCACACTTAATCTCTTTCATACTTTAAAGTTTCAAGACTTTCTCGAATATACCAATCACATAAGAACTTGCTTCAGTCTTTTTGGAGATGAGGCTTGAGATGTCTTCAAGTTGAATGCCATAATCAGTGGTCATTAAACCCCAATCTTTGACTTTATTTGAAGGAGGCGCTTTGAACAAACTATCTTGTGCATCTTTGACCGCTTGACACACTTTCTAGACTTTATGCTTTAGGATCAGATTGAATCTCCATAAGTTGTCATTAAAGTCTCATTAAGGTTAAGTTGCATAGTTGTAATCATCAAACCATGATAGTCATAACTTACTTTAACTTTGATTACTTCTCAATTGGACCTACAAGAACATAGTTCCACGATTTTATTCTCTCCATAATCTAAACGACTGACAGTTGGAGACCTATGATTATGCACACCTCAAATCATACCAAATGTCAAAACATTAGTCGCCTTGTGGTACTAGCGTAATTTAAAAGAACACCAAAATTTCCTTAATTGGCATCGTCACATTTCAACCTCCAAATATATTCTTGATACTTACCACTTCTTTCACATCTCATAGTAACAATTTCATGTCTTCTATCAGAATCATAATTTCACCTCCCGATTTTTACCCTAGAACTTAATTTGGCAGCTTCCGTACACACCCATTTAAGCATATGATCATGTAACATAAATTCCTATTTAGTGTTAAGTTCTTTTCACACATCAACGTATACAAGACTTGGTTGAAAATCTTAAGATATACCATCCTCTAATGCATTAACTCGATTGACAATAATATGGCCCAACTATTAAAAAAAATAATCAAACAACCATTCCATTTTTGGAAGTTACAATCTGAAAGGTTCCAAATGATATTATCCTGACATCTTTCACAATGAACAAAAAATATCTGATTTTTAACAAATGATAAGCGGCAAAAATGTACATTACTTTTAGTTTACGATGATTACGATGTTGAAATACAGTTAAATTGTGTTACCAAACACAATTATTGAATGAGAAGGGGATAGTTTTTAAGAAGATTTAGAAAAACATGTTTTTATGATTTTTAATAAAAATTTATGAATTGTTGAGCAAATTGCTCTCGTCCTTTCTTATAAGAGACAAATGAATCGATACAAGTTGATATATTTGATGATATAAATAGTACAAACTAATGTATTTGATTAATATATTGAATCAAATATATCAACTTTTGTGTTTTAAGTGTTTCTTACCAAAAAGATCGAAAAATCATAATGTATTATATGTAGGCATGGCAATAAAATCCATATCCACGAGTACTCACCCGAACTCACTCCGAAGTTGACGGGGAAAATCCGTTTTGATTGGGTTTGAGTTTTCCCCGATTACAAAATATGGAGATCAATCGGGTAATGAGGACACCAGTATCCACCCGAACCCACCCCCGAACCCGACATGTTTATTTTATTATGTACATTATTATTTATTTTTGATAAATTAGAATATTAAATATATGGTTAATGTTTTGATCATTTGATTTGTATTTATTATTTGAAATATTTGAAATATATTTATAAAGTTGTATGAGATTATTTTATTTTATCATTTATAATGTAATTTGATTTTGGAATAAATAAATATTTTTATTAAAAAAATTGATTTTACTAAATGGATGGTGGCGTGGCGGAGATACCCGAACCTAACCCAAATCCATTTGAGACAGGTCTGAGTTTTAATTTTTCATCTCCATTTGAGTTTGGGACGGCGAATGGGGATTATATGAGAATTCGAGTTTGAGTTTGGGTTTAGGGAGGTAAAAACTGTCTCCGTCCCGTTGTCATGTCTAATTATATATTACTTTTAGGCTTGAGTTTTGCTTTTAAAATATTACATTAAAATCTAGTTTAAGACATTATATATATATATATATATATATATATATATATATATATATATATATATATATATATATATATATATATATATATATATATATATATATATATATATATATATATATATATATATATATATATATATATATATATATATATATATATATATATATATATATATATATATATATATATATATATATATATATATATAAATAAACTGTAATTCTCTCTACCAAATCTAACACTAATTTCCACTGGTCTATTTAAAATAATACTAGTATTTTATAAAATATGTCAATTTTGATTATCAAATATAACATTAATTAATTTCTTTGATTCCACTTATAAATTTATATATACGGCAGCATCCACAATTTTAAGGTAATTAGAAAAATTGTTTCTTACTAGTTTATTTTTCTTCAGCTTTGACTAGTTACACTTTTTTACCGATTTTCTCTATTAAAACCTCTCTGTTTTTCATTCTCATTTTTCTCTATTTTCTCTCTTTTTGTTTCCTTCGCCGGCGTTAAATTCCTCACCGGAATTTCTCCTTTTCTTTGAAGAACCCGGTTCAGGACTAGGTTTTCTTAACGGTCCAAGTCAATTTCGTGAGTTGAAAACACCAACAACGAAAAGAACTTGGTTTGACTTGGAATCATCAATGGAGTTTTTGGGGTTTTGATTTTTCGCGAAGAGGAGTGAATCGTCGAGGTTGTGTAGTTTGTGTTGTAGGTGAATGGTTTTGGGGAGAAGAAGTGGTTGGAGTTGTTTATGATGACCGGAGCTCCGGTTAGGGATCGGAGAGGGTGGTGGTGGTTAGGTGAATCTGTTGCGTTGAATGGCAGATCTTGTTAACTACGGGAATGTTGATCGTAATATTGAGCAAGTGAGTTCTTTTTCTTTCTCTCTCTAGAATGGTTATTGGTTTGGAGAGAATATACCAAATGATGTTTTTGGAATTTTGATATATTGTATAGTGATAGAATCTCACATTTAGGTGTGTATGGTTACCAACTTTGTGTTCAATTTTGATTTTGTTTTGTTTTGGTTTTTGTACTGATGTGAGAAATGGTTGATGTTTTTACTTTGCTATGAATATTATGTTTGTGTATTTGTTTTTTTTGTTTGGAGTAATATAGTCCTATTTAAAGAGTCTAAAGACGAGGATTTAAATGTGAGGTTGGAGACAAGTTTTAAAAACGTATGACTTTTGCCTAAGTAGAAGTAAGCGAAAGTATATGGAATGTAAGTTGAACAAAAGGAGTAGTGTTTATAACCTAGAAGTGAAAGTTGGAGACCATATCATCCCACAAGTTATGCGGTTTAAATATTTTAGGTCAGTAATACAGACCATATCATCCCACAAGTTATGCGGTTTAAATATTTTAGGTCAATAATACAAAACGATGGAGAAATAGAAGACGATGTAAACATCAAAATCAAGCTGGATGACTGAAATGGAGGAAGGGGGTTTTATGTGACACAGATGTACCACTCAAGCTGAAGGGAAAATTTTATCGGATTGCGGTAATACCTGCAACGTTGTACGGGAGAGAATGCTAGACGGTTAAGTATCAACATGAGAATAAAGTAAGTGTAGCAAAGATGAGGATGTTGCGTTGGATGTGTGGTATGACTAGAAATGGCAATATTAGAGAGAGTGTTGCGGTAGCACCTATAGTAGAAAAGATTGTGGAAAATAGACTTAAGTGGTTTGAGCATATAAAGAGAAGGCTTGGAGATTATGTGGTAATGAGAGTAAATCAGATGGACAAAAGTCAAACAACTAGAGGTAGAAGAAGACCTAGAAAAATTATAAGAGAAGTTATTAAGAAAGACCTCAACATTAACGATTTGGATAGAAACATAGTACTGAATAGAACAATATGACGAAAGTTAGTGGGATAAGGCTTGGTTGTTGTAGTAGTTGTTGTTTGGAATAATATATGGGAACTATAAGAGATAAAAGACTAGCAAAAAAGAGTTTGAACAAATTGATATTGTTCCGCGATATGCTATTCATTATAAATCATTGTCAAATAACAGCACTTGTGGCAGGTATTGGAATTTGAACAAAGTGCTGTTTTCTGCATTCTGCAGTTGACAACATTGTAGGAGTGTTCAAGGGAGCACTTATGGAGAGGGCTGCTATTTTTGTTGTATTTATTAAAAGTTTCATCCTGTTCTGATTATGGTGCATGTTTGGATGCATGGGAGTGTGACAATTATCACGGCGGCTCAGTGGTTTAGTTGAAACTCCAAAGTGTAGCTTTTTCTAAAATCATGACGGCACACTATGATTTAGTCAAGCTCTCGCTCAATCCAAACATGTGCTAAGTATTGTGATTTTCAACCCTTTTAAACTTTAGTTCATAAATCACAAAATAGATTCAGAACAACTCAGTACACAACAAGCATAACAGGTTCAAAAGTAAAGAGTTAGCTGACAAATCACAACTCAAGGGTCAAAGTTATTAAAAAAGTGAAGAATGTCGGGACTGAGTTCCCCTTCCCCTCTTTAGAGCTGGTTTCAGCTTTGTAGAGCTAGGTTTCAGCTCTTATAAGTTGAGTCCGTTCACCTTGTTGGCTTGTGGTTTATTTGCATACTTGCAAACGATGGGTTTATTCATAATTTCTGATTTTGGCTTCATTTTGATGCATGTGCAATGTGACTTGTTTATTTATTGTATTGTATACCTAGAAGTATGAAGTACAATGCTGTCAAATATCAGCTTTAGTGTAGAAGAATATTATCAAACCACTATTGTTCTGCAATGTGCGGTTTAGTATAATGTGTTCATATAGCAGCTATAGCAATGAAGAACATTAATTAACCACTATTTTTCTACAATATGTGATTTAGTATGATGTGTTCATATAGAAGGTATAGCAGTGCTATTGCAGCACTATAGCATAACATAATTTGAGCAAACCCCTATTTCTCGCGATTTGCGTTTAGAAGCAACAATGTAATATCTGTAGTCAGCACAACATTTCCAACCTAAAGATTTGATGACAATATAAAGAAAGAACTGGGACTTTTGAGTCAATGTTGTTATTTACCTAATTTCTTATGAAATTTCACATAATTTGCATTACAATATATAAAAGGGCTTCTCAAACTCTTTCTTTTCTTCATTCCTTCTTATCTAATGTATATCTTATATTAGTTCTGCTTTATTTGTTTGATTTTATTTTCTGGCTTACGAAGTTACTTTTTCATCCTGCAGGCGTTGATTGCTTTGAAAAAGGGGGCTCAACTACTTAAATATGGTCGTAAGGGAAAACCAAAATTTTGTCCATTTAGACTCTCACATGTAAGTTGAAAGAAAGCTTTTCTAGAAGTTTTCACAATCTCTATTTTATTTCCTTTATACCTGGTTGAACAGTAATGAACTGACTGTGTTCCATTAATACTCTAGAAAAGATATGTTCTTTTGATGTTCACTGATGTTATAATTATTTGAGAAATCTAGTGCGCAAGTTCTTTTAATTTGTGTTTTTAATATTATATTCCCTGTATACATTATGGTGCTTCCTTGACTTGGAGTTCATTCAAATTTATTTCTGTGTACAAACTATCTAAAATGGCAGGATGGGTTATTTTTAATTTGGATTTCAAGCGACGGCGAAAAACAACTAAAGCTATCTTCTGTCTCAAGAATCATTCCTGGACAAAGAACTGTAAGATTTTTGTACTTGTAGTTGATTAGTGAAGTGATCTCAAAAAATTGTTCCATAAACTTATATGCCTCTATTCTCTATTTTAACTTCCATGATCATTGTGCAGGCTGTTTTCCAACGGTACCTGCGTCCTGAGAAGGACTATGTGTCTTTTTCACTTATTTATAAGAACGGAAAGCGGTCTCTTGATTTGGTTAGTGACTGTTTATTTATGGGACTCCATTGTTAACTGCATAATTATTGTTGTTTCGGTTTTCTGTATTTTCCGTTAGAATAATTTCTGTGTTGTTTCTTTTTTCAGATTTGCAAAGATAAAGTAGAGGCAGACGTGTGGATTTCTGGTCTCAAAAAACTGATATCCTCAGGTCAAGGTGGTCGGTCCAAAATTGATGGATGGAGTGACGGGGGCCTCAATCTTGATGTAACTACACACCAACTTGTAGTTAAAATCCGTTTTAGTAGTGTACTTGTGTAATGTTTTCTACTATATCTCTTAGCCCAGAACATTGAAGATCTAGTTGTTCTCGTCTGAAAACACAAGTCTAGGTCACTCCCCCTGGTCAGGGTTGGTGGTGCCCTAATTTGAAGCATAGCCTAGGGTTATGATGTGATTTTTCTTAATGAAAAAAATGAACTGGTTGTATGCAAGTTTTCTGAATTGTTGTATTTCCATCGATACCATTTTTCTTATAATTCTTTCTTTCTCAATTAATTTCAGGATAACAAAGACTTAACATCCAATAGTCGAAGTGACAGTTCAGCTAGTGCGTCACTAGACATCAGTTCTCCTGACATTTCCGCGAGTCTTCCAAATAATTTACCGAACTCATTTCAGCCTGACAATACCTTAAATACCGAAAGGTCACATGCACCATCTGACTCAACAAATATGCTACTAAAAGGATCTAGCAATGATACTTTTCGGGTTAGTGTTTCAAGTGCCCCCAGCTCATCTAGTCATGGATCTGCACATGATGACTATGATGCTCTGGCAGATGTATACATATGGGGGGAAATCATCTGCGAAAACGTGAAAGTCGATGCCGATAAAAGCGTCCATTATTTCAGCCCAAGGGCAGATGTGCTTCTCCCGAGACCACTGGAATCAAATGTAGTTTTAGACATACAACATATAGCATGTGGTGTTAGACATGCTTCATTAGTCACTAGGCAAGGTGAAGTTTTCACGTGGGGTGAAGAATCGGGAGGACGCCTTGGCCACGGTGTTGGGAAGAATGTGGTTCAACCTCGTCTAGTTGAAGCTCTGACTTCTACAACGGTTGATTTTGTTGCATGTGGGGAGTTCCATTCCTGCGCTGTTACTATGACTGGGGAACTATATACATGGGGTGACGGTACTCATAATGCAGGGCTGCTTGGTCATGGCTCTAATGTTAGTCAGTGGATGCCAAAGAGAGTCGAGGGTCCATTAGAGGGCCTTCAAGTTTCATCTGTTGCATGTGGTCCATGGCACACAGCCTTGATTACTTCAATCGGGAAGCTCTTTACATTTGGCGATGGAACTTTCGGTGTCTTGGGACATGGAGATAGGGAAAATGTTTCATATCCTAGAGAAGTGGAATCGTTATTAGGGTTGAGGACGATAGCTGTTGCATGTGGAGTATGGCATACTGCAGCTGTTGTAGAGGTTATCGCAACACAATCTATTGCTAGTTTATCGTCAGGTAAATTGTTTACTTGGGGTGATGGAGACAAAAATCGCCTCGGACATGGGGACAAGGAGGCACGGCTTACACCAACTTGCGTTCCTGCTATTATCGATTACAATTTTCAAAGAATTGCTTGTGGGCACAGTTTGACAGTAGGGCTGACGACATCCGGACGAGTTTTTACCATGGGAAGTACTGTTTACGGTCAGCTTGGGAATCCTCAGTCTGATGGAAAGCTTCCATGCTTGGTTGGAGATAAGATTGCGTCCGAATCCGTTGAAGAAATTGCTTGTGGTGCATATCATGTGGCTGTTTTAACATCCAAAAATGAAGTTTATACTTGGGGTAAAGGTTCAAATGGGAGATTAGGTCATGGAGATATTGAAGATAGAAAAACACCAACTTTGGTTGAAGCATTGAAGGATAGACATGTGAAATATATTGCATGTGGTTCAAATTACTCTGCCGCCATATGCCTTCATAAATGGGTATCTGGCGCCGAGCAGTCTCAGTGCTCGGCTTGTAGACAAGCATTTGGCTTCACGCGAAAGCGACACAATTGTTATAATTGTGGACTTGTGCACTGCCATTCATGTAGTTCAAAGAAAGCATTAAGAGCGGCACTGGCTCCTAATCCTGACAAGTCCTACCGTGTGTGTGATTCTTGTTACGCCAAATTGAGCAAGGTTGCAGAAGCTAACAATCATAATCGGAGGAACTCTTTGCCGCGTCTCTCAGGTGAAAACAAGGATAGGTTAGACAAGTCTGAGCTAAAATTATCTAAGGTTGTTGTTCCTTCAAATATGGATTTGATAAAGCAGCTAGATAATAAGGCAGCCAAACAAGGAAAGAAGGCTGATACATTCTCGTTAGTTCGCAACTCTCAAACCCCTTTGCTACAGCTGAGAGACGTTGTCTTCTCCACTGCTGCTGATCTGAGACGAACCACACCAAAACCGGTGATTGCAGCGTCGAGAGTAAGTTCTAGATCCACATCCCCTTTCTCTAGAAGATCAAGCCCTCCTCGTTCAGCTACACCTATTCCAACAATGTCGGGACTGTCGTTCTCCAAAAATTCTGCTGATAGTTTGAAGAAAACAAACGAATTTTTAAATCAAGAAGTGCAGAAGTTACGTTCTCAGGTACACTTTTGCTTTTGGTTCGAATCAAGTAGCAGAAGTTCCCTTTAACACTTTATTATAGTGTTTCTCGATTTGAAAATCATGATCTGTGGCGTTTAAAATCTATGTAAATTGTGTTCGGTGGATGATCTAAGTTGCAACACTTTTTATATTCATGAACCATCCACTGAATGTAATTAACCTCATATTTGAACCGCAATAACATCTAAATTGTTACCCAAATTTGACATCAAATTTGTATGTCAAAATATCATTTCTCTTATATACGTTGGACTTTTTTCTCAAACTTTCTATAGTATCAATAAAAATCTAATTATAGATAACATTAGGTTGAGATCCTGAAACAAAGATGTAAACTGCAAGAATTAGAGCTTCAAAGGTCAGCAAAAAAGACTCAAGAAGCTATGGCACTTGCTACTGAAGAGTCTACTAAAAGAAAAGCTGCAAAAGAAGTTATGAAGTCACTTACGTCACAGGTTTGTTCTCTGTTTAATTTTCACCATTTTCAATGGCATAAAAAGGACACACTGACAAAACCATTGTATAAAATATGGAATTTACATCTATATCCTTTATATTGGTAACAAGATATTTAGAACTCAGTTTTTGAGGAATAGTTATCATTCATCATCTTGTTGCATGGAATTTTAAAAATGGTTTGCATTCTGTATCGGTCAGAGCTCAAACTCGGGTGCTCCCGATCGTTTCTTCCTTAACTAAAGCTCATTAACAACGATTTGATGTTGTCTTTTATAGAGTAAATTACCATGCATTTTCCTTCTTTTTCTTTGATGTACTGAATAGTGTAGTTGTTCCACATATTTAACATTGTTTCAGATCAAAGATCTAGCTGAGAAGCTTCCTCCTGAAGTTTATGATGCTATGAACATTAGACAAATGTACCTACAGAATGGTCTTGAGTCAAATGGAAATCACAATCCGGATTCAAATGGGGAGCAGCATGGGGATGCAGAATCAATCATCAGTGGCTCTAGTTTAGCCTCCATAAAACTCGAGTCCTCTCTGTTTAGAACTGCAGGTGATTTTCCAGCAGCCAACGGAACTAACCTCCACCAGCAAATCCGGGGTATTGTTACCTCTAACGGGACTGGTAATTATCCAAATGTTAAATCTCCAAATGGCAGTGGCGTGATTCAGTCAAGCAGTAGTAGCCTGTCAGATATTGTTGAAGGTAGGGATTCCGGGAAATTCCGTGATGATGAGAGTGGTTTGAAATCAACAAATGCTACACTTGCTACTAATAGTAATAATCAAGTTGACGCAGAATGGATTGAACAGTATGAACCTGGTGTGTATATAACACTGGTGGCCATGCACGATGGAACAAGAGATCTGAAACGAGTACGCTTTAGGTAAGAAAATTCCTCCACGCGACCAAGTTATACTTTGCTTCTGATTCTCTCGTGACAGTTGAACTTTATATATAACGTGTTTGATGGTAAATGTAACTGCAGCCGGAGGAGATTTGGAGAGAACCAAGCAGAAAATTGGTGGTCAGAGAACCGGGAGATGGTATACGAAAAATACAATGTTCGTACCACGGACAAGTCTTCTAGCCAAGCAACGCATAAGTCAGAGGTTGCTGGTTCTTCTATCTCCCAAACATAGGTAAAATAGGAGGAAAATTCTCCATTAACCCCTTTCGTCGCAATGAGGAAGTTGTAGGGAAGCTCAAATGAATGTGAAGAAACCTCGAATCCTTCCTCTTTTTACGAGGTTATATCTAAAGCTGTCAAACTCATTCCTCTTTTTACGAGGTTATATCTAAAGCTGTCAAACTCAGGAGTTTGCACAAACTCGTGGAGCTTCTGTAGATTCGACTCAGACTCCGACAATTTTACCAGTTGGCTCGAAGAGTTTAACAACCATTCTTATGTCTATTCCTTATTCTCTTCTCAATCTTTATACCTTTTCCCTCTTTTTTTTCCCTTCAAATTAATTGTATTTTTATTTATTTTTGGCAGATGTTATTTATATATCTATTGTAGTTTAGTGTATATAAAATAAATAATCATGTTGGGATAACTTTGGCGCAGGAATCACACCTATTTATTATCTTTCTTTGTTCTATTTGGTTTCTAGGACACACTTTTTTTCTTTACCTTATGAATATTCCATTCATTCAAATGTATGCATGGTGATGATTGTTAATTTTTTTTCTTTCTAACTTTATGTTCTTTCTATAGAGGTAATAGTATTGTACTTGCTGCCTTCTTGGTTGATCATTGGTCATTTTTTAAAAGAAATAAATAATTGTTACCATTTAATGTATAATACTCCCTTCGTCTAAAATTAATTGACTTAGTTTGATCAATTCACACAAATTAAAGAAAGAGTCATGCTAAAACTAATTGACTTTTTTTTGACCAATGCACACAAATTAAAGAAAGAGTTAGGCTAACTCTTGCTCCAAAGATATTCTTTAAGAATTTCAAATAAAAAAAAACACCTTAATGTATTTTAAATGAAGACAACACTTGGTAAAAATTTTCTTAAAGAAAATGTATAAATAAAAGGCATAAATAGAATAAATCTGTGAAAATAGAAACCTCTGACAATGAGGAATCAATATTAAAAATGTTTATAGTAACAATTTTATTAATAAATATATAATGTTTTCTCAATAAATTAATTTTAAAGGAATATATGGAAATGGAGCAAGCGGGTAATAAGATCTATTTTTAACATTTTTTGAATGATAAAATCAATTTTTTTAAAAATATTTTCATAGTTGAATCTTTGGACTTTGTCCATTAAATTTGTAAGAGATTTTTTTTTGCCACCTCTCATTTTATACACGACACCTTCCATATTTCAATAGTAGTCATGTTGGAAAAATTTAAGCAAAAAATTCGAACAAAATATCTTGTAGTATAACCCAAAAATCTGATACAAACTTAAAAAATTCGGTAGTGTATATAAAATATTCGAGATATTTCAAAATATGCGGAATATTTGCATAGTATTGAATTTTTTGCAAAATCCAAAAAATACTAGATATTTAGTACATGTGTGAAAAAAATCCGGTAGTCTTAAAAGAGTGCAAAATTGAACGACTAAAATTTTGCTGACACTTTTTTGGGACGCATCAACACCTTGAAAATTTGGGTTTTGGTGGACCATACCCTACGTAACAACTTTATACTAACTAGAAATACAACTATGGATAGGAACCGAAGATGTATTTCCGGAACCGCCCCAAATTCATATAAATTTTAAAGATTGAAGAAAATTTACACGCAGAAACAAACCGAAAATGTACTTACGGGATAGAACCGAAGATGCATCACCGGTTTGTATTGACACTTAAACGTGTGTTGCCTCTTCCCTCCCACAGTTTCAGTAACTTTTCAAAACATCCAAAAAACTCTCAAACCCTTTTAACCCTCATTGTGTCAAAATCATCCAACTTTGTGAAAAGTTCATCATAAATCATGAAGCATCACACACTCACACACACACACCTCATTGTTAAAGTAGATTGAAGGAAGAAAAATCATCAATTGCAAGTTATTTTTGAACTTTTTAGAGTTAATGTAACTTCACCTATAAATTGTGTTTTAGGGTCTAAAATTCAAGTTTTTTTTTTAGTATTTGCAAGTTTAGAAGTCATAATAGACGTTTTACGATCAATGACCATTTTCTTGATGTCTTGGTGGCTGAACTTTGCGATTGACGAAGTATAAATGTTGCAGGTCATATCGGAAATGAATCTCCGATTTTATCCTGACTGCATTTTTTAATTTGTTTTGAGCCTGATTCTTATTATTAACGTTTGTTTAGTTATTTTACAGGAGTAATGGCTGATGAGAGAGCTTTTAGACTGAGACATGGAAGACTTGCACAACACACTTTTGAGCATAGGGAAAGGAGTCAGGCATCAGAGGCTTGTTATGAACATAACTTTGGGGCTAAGAAAAATAGAGAGAAAACTATGCTAAAAAGAATTAACAACTCTAAAACTAACTTCTTCTTTCATTTCCTTGATTGATCATTACATTCACTAACCCTCTATTTATAACATAAGTATAACCTAATTCTATTATCTAGATCCTTCTAAAGGATGATGACTCACTACTATAATTATAATGGGCTTATAGAACTTGGGCCTAATTCATTACATTCCACCGATCTTGAAAACCACCTTGTCCTCAAGGTGCAACTTGAAAGTCAAATTCAATTGATAAAATAATTATAGTGATGGATGGGCCAATTTGAGACTTGGAAGAATTGCCAAATATGAAGGAGTAGCTTTGATGGAGATAACACTGGATGCACATTCTTGTATGCTAACCTACTGTGGTGAACCAATTTTACAACTTCCAAGAATTTTAAAAACATGTGAATAAGCCAACTATGATCCAAAGAATCCATGTTTGCAAAGATACCTAACCCCTCTGCCATGGTAAAGTTTTCTTGATGTGAACCATCTCCACATTTAAGTATGAAAAGCCACAAGTCATTATGTGTATAATCACCAAGCATGGAAGGCCAAGCAGTTCTTAGTTCAATAATTTTGCAAAGCAAGCTTTCCAAAATTACACAATAGGATCTCATGATGAAACAATCTAGGTATAAAGAAGAACATGAAATGAGAGTACAAATTATTTCCAAGTCTTGGGAGAGAATGGCTGGATGGGGTACTTTAACAAATAGGTGGTGGACAGCATATGAGAAGTCAATCTTAGTATAATTTCTCCTTGTAGGCACCATCATTTTAAACTGAAAAAACTCAAAGTTACAAGCATTTCCTAACATCTCCTTTTGAGTAGACAAACCAAGATAAGGAGCATGGTTGGATGATATCAATTGGAACGTAATAATGAAAAATTCTACAGTTTTCTCAGCAGCACCACTATAAAAGCCATTGGAATAGCTTAAAATGTAGACACAATTTTGTTTAGGTTCTAATAAGAATTCCCTGGACAATACAAGAAGAAGGATCCATGAATCCTCAACACCATAAACAAGCAAGGAAATGAGTTTACTTGCCACCCTAGGATTCTCAGTATGCCGCACACTAATGTTTAATGTGATAACAACTTTGCTAGGAAGAAAAAGGAAACTGCATTCCCTCTTAGGCATTTGATCAAACATGTTTCTTGCACTATTGAGGTGATCCATTTGACAAACTATATTGAAGATATCAGTTCCAATTGAGGCAAGAAAAATGAGCTCAAGCCAAGTTGATAGATAACAACTTTGACAAAAATCAAAATTATCAAACAAAATAACAGTTCCATTATCAAGCTCAAGAATGATTACCTCTTCCTTCTCCAGACAGTGTTGAACGAATTGTTTTGAAAAACAAAGCATGAACGGTGAGGATGTTTGAATGACAATCTGATCCGGTGGTTTTGGTGGAATCACAAAATCGATATTATCATGAAACCAGTTGTCGTTGATTTGAGGCTCGCCCATGAGAGTTATTGAAGATTCACATATGATTTCAGAATATTGAAGAAATGACTTGCAAGTAGGAGAGTGAATCATCTGCTGTCTTGGAATGGACGGTAATGAAGGATTTGAACTCGTCGCCATTGCAGGAGCTACGGACACAGGCCCACCTGGGTCGTAAGGGATTGTGTTGAGTAATAGTGCATCTTCAATAGTGGTGGTAGTGTCTGCCCAACAACTCGATTGAGAAATGCGACAAACTTCGATAGCGGAAAATACATTGTTAGAACCATCTGCTACCCACCTCGCTGGGTTGAGATTCAAGAAAACCTTAGGAACACTGTCCGTCATTTTCTCTCTAACATATGAGGATAAATCGGAAATCTCCAAATCAATGTTGGATGGGATTAAGATCGGAACAAGGGTTTGATTTGTAGTTGGAGAACTCAAACCAGCATCAATTTTTTCCTCGACTAGATGTTCATCATCAAGGACAGAGGAAGGAACTTCTAGTTGCTTCATGGGAATGATAACATCATCCGGATCCATCGAAGCATAGTGGAATGATGACTCCTCGTCATCGTCATCTGGTAGTGGGAAATTCAGATCCCCAATAACATGTGAAGAAGAATGTTGGTTGAAATTACAAATTCCTGCTTCCATCACCGATAACGGTTCGTCAACACTGTCACCTTGCTGCAATTGTCGTGGGTTGAACTTCAGATCCTCTTCATCCTTGAGTTGTGATTTCACGATTTCAGTCCTGAATGGATCCGAGAATGACGCAGAATGGTGGAAGTGGTGGTGGTTTAACGATGATAGGTCAGCATTAAGGGAGGAAAGTGTGTTAACACAATTGGACATTGTTTGGAGGCAAATCTGTTGAGATTCCAAGATTTGCTGAAGAATGGATTTAGTGTAAGAAGAGAGATTTTGAGGTGATGCCATGGAGGTTGTGGGCTGTAACAATGTATGGGTGTTGATAGTTGTAGAATCATGGTGGTAGTGATGATAATAATGGAAAGGAGGAGAATTCATGGAAATGAAAGCACCATTTGTTATGAACATAACTTTGGGGCTAAGAAAAATAGAGAGAAAACTATGCTAAAAAGAATTAACAACTCTAAAACTAACTTCTTCTTTCATTTCCTTGATTGATCATTACATTCACTAACCCTCTATTTATAACATAAGTATAACCTAATTCTATTATCTAGATCCTTCTAAAGGATGATGACTCACTACTATAATTATAATGGGCTTATAGAACTTGGGCCTAATTCATTACAAGACTCCTGCAAGTTCTCTGTATCAAGAAAATCTAGCAAGAAAAAAACTTGTGTTGCATTTCATTTCTAATATCTTGCTTTTTTAAGTTCTCGTCAACATATATTATCATCATCTCTACTTTTTCAAGGTATGCTAAATTTAAGTTTTTGCTTTCCATGTGAATGTAATTTTATGTATTATTTTTTTTCTATGAAAGCTCTCGCATGCTATGTGATCGGAAAATTAGCAAGTGTACTATTTTTCACCGATGTAGTTTTAAATAGGGGTTGATACCCAGTATCGAACTCGCGGATTGCGTAGGAAATACAAGTTTTACAATTATTCAATTGAATAAAATATCATGGGGGTTTTGTTGGTTTGTAGAGAAATTATGTAAATTATAATAAATTAAAGCGAGAATAAAATAAAAGTTCTTGACTATATGAGAAAGCATGCTAGGTTAGGTGTTTAAATTGCCTCGCGATGAACTTGATTCCCCAATTTATGAAATATAGTTATAATGAGCTACTACCGAATCCCAAGAGTTATTTTCCTTAATTCCTTAACTGAAAACCTTTGATGTTTATCCTTAATCCTAATTCCTTAGCCAATAAAGATAACATCAAGCAATAAACTACAATTTACCAAGAATTAGACGGTTACTACGGTTAAATTCTCATTCCTAAGCAATTTCACCATAATATTATTGGACAAAATGCGTTGAGTGGTTTGTCCGACCTAAACCTCAACCGTAAATTCGAAAACTATTTGTCCGATAGAAAATGCATTAGAAACTTTTCACAATGAAGATAAACTCATTAAAACTTGAATAACATAAATTGATAGAAATAGGGTTCATAATAATGGCAATTCAGGGACACCCCTAGCATTGGGGGGTTTAGCTACTCATAGTAATATTTGAAGAACTAAAAATAAAGATCATAGACATTACAAAAATTATGGAAGGCTTTTATCTTCAATTGCGATTGCCGTTGAAGATATTCGTTCTTCGAAACCCTTGTTAGCTCCTCTTCTTGATTGTAAAATTCTCCAATATGATCCAAGATAATCCAACAAATTCTCAAACTAGGTCTAAGTAGTGTTAGGTTACATTCCATTCATGTAAAAATTCTAGAACGCCCTTAATGAGACTTGAAATAATGAAACAGCTAAACAAAACAAATTCTGGCCGCATCAGCTAACACGGCCGTGTCCCACGACACTGGCGCCCGTGTCAGCCTATGTTTTCTCTTCAAAAAGGCTCTTTTTCCATGTATCAGCTGACACGGCCGTGTCCCACGACACTGGCGCCCGTGTTAGCCTCTTCCTTCTCCCAACAGCTCTTTTTTTCCTTTTTCAGCTGACACGGCCGTGTCCCACGACACTGGCGCCCGTATCAGCTTCTTTCCTTGCATTTTTGGCTTTGTTTTCTTCTGTTCTCGTCCCATTTTTTCGACGATTCTTTCTAGCACCTGAAATCACCAATAACTACCAAACCAAGTGATCAAAAGCAACTATTCTATTAAAATTAACAATAGCAATTAAATTAACAAAACATGAAAGAACTACTCAAAACAAAGAACAAACAATTCACAGTGTTACCGAAATGACCGGTTTTTACCAAATAATTTGCAGAGTATAAGGCAAATTGGTGACCGATCACTTTGACACTCTCTTTCTATATATATATGAGACAATTTGTATCAAACATCCTGTATTGATTTTTTATATTATCATTTCATTTTTAGTTTGAGTTTTATCACCTTTGAGCTTCGAAGAATGTTACATGTTATGAATCTCTCTCTATATATCTTTACAGTATACTTAAAACTTGTTATATATTTACTGCATGATATGTTTCTCTATATATGTTTAGAATATACTTAAAACTTGTTGTTATATAATTACTCCAACCTTTTTATGTTTTTTTTTTAAATATTACGAATTTATGGAAGTTTTTAAAGGTGATAAAGATTATGTTGTTGACGAAAATGAAGAGAGTATTGGAGCTAGTGATAGTAAAGAACCAATCATTGGAGTAGAATTTGAGTCATAGGAAAATGCATACTCATTCTATATTAATTGTCTAAATCGGTTGGATTTGGAATTTCAATTAAAACTAGTCGTCGATCCAAGGTTTCTATGGAGTTTATTGATATTACATATGCTTGCACAAGATATGGAAAAAAGAGACCATCCATTGCACATAATCCACGTCCTTGTTTGAAGTTGGAGTGTGAAGCTAGCTTGCGTATTAAAAGAAACTATAATGAGAAGTGGAGTATTCATAGTTTCATAAAAGATCACAATCATGATCTTTTTCCAGCATGTGCACATTATTTTCCTTGCCATAGAAAAATCAATAAAGCTCAAAAGAATTGTATTGAAACTTTACAACATGTTGGGGTGAGAACAACAAAAATTTACGCCACAATGGCCAAACAACATGGAGGATATGAAAATATTGGTTGTTTGGAGAAAGCTGTTAGAAATCATTTAGATAAAGATTGTCGTTTGAGTTTAGAATTGGGAGATGCAACAACAATGTTAGAGTGTTTTATGCTTATGCAAGAAGAAAATCCAAGATTTTTTTATGCAATTGATTTGGATGATGAAAACCGTCTTAAAAATTTGTTTTGGGTAGATGCAAAAGGAAGAGATCATTATCAAGAGTTTGGAGATCTGATCTCATTTGATACAACATATATCACTAATAAGTACAAAATTCCATTTGCTCCTTTTATTGGTGTGGATAACCACTTTCAGTCAAGATTACTTGGTTACGCGTTTCTAGTTGATGAAACCTCAAATACATTCATATGGTTGATGAAAACGTGGCTTAGAGAAATGGGCGGAAAACCTCTAAATGCAATTGCAACTAATCAAGATAAGGCAATGAAAGTTGCTATTAGAGAGGTATTTCCAAATACTCGTCATCGGGATTGTCTTTGGCATATACTTAGAAAGGTGCCTGAGAAGCTTAGTCACGTATTAAGATAAAATGCCGACTTCATAAGATATCTCAACTCATGCATTTACAAGATAAATGGCGAGAAATGGTGGAAATATTTCAGCCATGTAGGGATGCTTGGATTGAATCTTTATATGATGAGCGTGAGCATTGGGTTCCCGTTTACATGAAGGATATATTTTTTGGTGGTATCTCAACAACTCAGATCTCAAAAAGCATTAATTCATTTTTTGACAAATATGTCTGTAAGAAAACTACATTAAAAGAATTTGTTGAAAAATACAAAGTTGCTTTGACGAATAAAAAAGAGGCGGAAAAACTAGCTGACTTTAATACTTGGCACAAGAAACCTGTTCTTAAATCTCCTTCACCTTTTGAAAAGCAAATGTAAGTGATTTACACTCATGAAGTTTTTAAGAGATTTCAAGTTGAAGTTTTGGGATTATCAGGCACTCTTGTTTTGAAAGAGAATAAAGATGATCAAATTACTACATTTAAAATCATAGACATTGAGAAAAATGAGGAGTTTGATGTATAATGGAATGCATCAAAAGAGAAAATTTATTGCTTATGTCGCTCATTTGAGTTTAATAGATTTCTATGTAGACATTCATTGATGGCACTTTTAGTTGTTGGTGTCTTTGTTGTTCCATCACAGTACATATTAAGAAGATGGACCAAAGATGTTAGAAGTAACCATAATAGGAGAAAAATGAATGAAGATGTTGGTTCAGATAAAGAGAGATTTGATCATTTATATGAAAAGGCTATTGAATTTATTCATGTAGGATCATTAAGTAACGAAAGTTACAATTTTGCTTGTAAGGTTTTTGAGGAGACCTTACCCCAATGTGCAACTATTAATAAATCTTTGAAAATCAACAATTTTTTTTTTTAGAAAGAATGTTTTACCTTTGAAGTCACTATTTGATCCTCAAGTATCAAAGACAAAAGGGGCTCCAAAAAGAATGAAGAGCAGAATCGAAAAAGGTTGTAAAAGTAAATCTAATATTAAATTGAATAAGGTTAGAAATTCTTGATTTCTATACACACTGTTTTTATTCATTCTCTATAATGCATTTGTTGTAAATTGTTTAGTAGTTAAATTTTGAACTTTTATAATTTTCTGTCATTTTTTTCTTCATTTTTACACATTGTTAATTCCAAGACATGATGATTCTAAATGCAAGATGGGGCAAGATGGGTTGTTTTAATGATGTTGGCATTATCATCACAAGGAACATCAATTTGAGTTACAGATTTTGTGATGTAAAAGTTACAAATTTTAGTGATTTTGGATTTTATGATGTAAAAGTTACAAATTTTAGTGATGTTGGATTTTGAGATGTTAAAGTTACAAATTTTGTTGGACACATTTGAGAGCCAATTTTGTTATTGATTGAATTCTAAGTTCTTCTAAGTTGCTGAAATCAATGATTGAATTTCTGTTATAGTATCACATAAAAGTATTCATAGATGAAATAGATGCATAAAGCTGTTTGGATTTCTGTTGCAGTGGTACTATTACTACAACAAATATAAGATCAATTGTGATTATAGTAGAATTTTGATAATGATTATAGAAGAATTTTGGTTGTGATTATAGCAGAATCTTATATTTAGGATTGTAATTATAGAAGAATTATACTTGTGATTACAACCTATCAATTTTAACTGTGATTACATAGTATAGACAACACCAATAAAATCACTAGTTGATAAGACACATGGAAATTGATACATTTGTATTGCTTATAATGATCTAACCAACCCTCATAAACAACATTTTTCACTTACAGTAATAAGAAAAAGATGAAAAAAACTTATTTGTAAAATTGAAATCTCTAATTGATTATCTTAAAATTGATTACACCTCCACACAATATAATAATTTCAAATTTTAATTAAACAATATGCAGCAACAAATAGCAGATGTTAGCACACAGAATATGGCGAGGAGGAGAGTCGGAGTCGGAGATGCTGAGAAGAGATTAGGACACCTGAGTTAAAAAAACAAAATCAATCACAAATCAATCCATTTCTCTTGCAACAAAATCATTTCTCTTGAAACAAAATCACATCCACTCTAAACCTCACCATGGAAGAACACTCAGTAGCAACCTGAACCTTCTAAAAAAATTTCCACCGAAACCACCATTGTCGGCGTCGCTTTTCCAGCTCCCATAATCTTTGAGCTAGATAAAAACTTTCTATGACTGGTATACATATCCTCAGATGCTCAAATGTGTTTCCCACAAATTCAAAAATAAAGTGAGTTGTATACCGATGGAAAGGAGAAGGAGTCAGAGTCATCTATGCAAACTGGAAATATGAGAAGAAGAAGAATAGTATTATTTTTTAACTTTTACTACAATGTTTAAATAACCTATTGTACCGGTAACAGGTGACTCAATAAAAATAAGTGGATGACATGTCTAAATATTATTATTATTATTATTGGTGTGTGATAGAAGAGTGTGTTAAAATGTTTAACCCTAGCATTTCTCTTCACTTGTATTATCGTTCCTTAATTTGATAACGTCCTCAAACTAAAGCACATTCTTTCTCTTTTATTTGGTTTTTTAAACTTATTTTTTTCCAAAAGTGACCAGTACTAGGGAGATTATAAGCTATATTGTGCTATATAGTGGGACCCATTTTAAAGTTTTTAATAGATTATATGGATATTTACAAAAATGTAGATGAGTTGTTTAAATAGTTGAAATGTGTAAAATAATATAAAAAATTAGGTGAGTCTCATTTAAAAAATCCAAATGGGTATGATGGGTGTGTGTGGATGCTCTAAGCAATTCAAATTATTCAATTCAAATTCATTCAATTAATTGAAATTCATTCAATTTTAAATTCTTTTGTTTGGATGGAGTATTAAAATGATTCACTGTTACATTTTTGAGTCATTTTCATCAATTTTAAAACGTTTGGGCCAAATTTGAAATATGAAAAATATGGTCTAATTTTTCACTTTTTAAAAATTTTAAGGGACCATTTTGTAAAATTGGAAAATTAATAGGGACTTATTTGTAATTTTTTGGATATTTTGGGATAAATTTAAATTTTTTATAAAATATAAGGACCATCTTGCAAATTTTAAAAAATAAATAATAAACAATTTAACATTCAAGTTATGGAGCAATTTCAAATTCTTTACTTTTTGGTGTAATTTAAAATTCTTTAAATTTAACTTGAATAAAATACTTCATAAATTTACATCATTTAAATAATTTTTCATATTTTTCATCCAAACAATAGATTTTGGTCAAATCATTTTCAATTCCCTTAAAAAATTACTTTCCCTCATTAAAATGCTTCATTCAAACGCACTATAAAGATATTGTAAAATACTCTAGAAATTCTAATCCCAAAGCTGGTCATACTCTTTTGAATTCCACCAGACTCATTTTGATCAATCAAGTTAATTTTGATCAAAATTATATTTTTGTATGGCATGTGAAATTTGAGAAATGTCACGATCTCAATAATAAAATTAAAATTGTTAAGAGAGAGATGCTTTATCTTCCCTCTAGAAAATCTCCCCCCAAACCTCTAGGGTTTGATGGGGGCTACCTCCCACCTCTATGGTGGTCTTCTCCTTCCACCTTCATGGTGGTTATCTCCCCTATGAAGGGTAGGATCTCTATCATTCAACCTCACTTTCACGGTTCTACTAAAAGTAAGTCACTCATCGGAGACCCTCTTCCTCCACCACGAACCATTACCAAGCCGCCTCTCTCTCTACCGACGCGACCGCCGTCAGAGCCACTACCACTAAGAAATGAAAAGCTCGTTAAAGTTTTTTTAGAATCCCAAACTCAACAATGGTGGGTGTTCCTCTCTTCAATGGATCTGCTCCAACATATTTAATGTTGACAACTTTTCGCTCTCCCCCAAAGCCGACATGGATCCTTTACATATTGTAATCTATAACTGTATCAGATCTATCTTTTTATGTTTTAGTGTGGGATATTATTTGTTTTTGTCTTTTGAGATATAAGTATGCACTCCAAGTGTTTGATAAAAGCCTCCAAAAAATGTTGCGTCTTGGAACAACACTATCTCTAGTCATCAATTAACTTTTAAACATTTGATAAAAGTGGACAATCCCGAGACCAAAGTTAGTCGAAATGCGCGAACACAAGTCAAAGATAAGTCATCCTTAATTGGACTTCGAAAAAGACAAGGGATTCTTGTTCATATATTGTCGCTATTGATGGTCTTAAGAAAGTTGATGGATGGATAATATGTGATTGTTTCTCGATAGTTTGTGTCCTCTTAGCTTGTTATCAAACTATGCTTATTATCTTTTATGTCTATGTAATTGTTACTTTTAGGCATGCTGCAAGACTATGGATAAGGTATGTCTTATATCATACGTCTCTGAATCTTTGTAATGTTTATTGTTTTTTCATCTAATGAAATGGTGTTTACTATAAATAAATAAATAAATAAATAATTTAGTGCTTTCCGATCCTTAAATTTTTTAGTCACATAAAAAAATTATATAATGCTCTATAAATTGTATAGGTGGATGAGAAATCAGAGGTAAAACACATTGACAGTATGTTACATACTACATTCTAATTTATAAATAATGAAGACAAGTTTACTTAGTGTTTTTCAACCCTTGAGTTTTTTAGTCACTAGAAAACTCTATGAGTTATATAGGTGAATGAGAAGTTAGAAAAACAAAAGAATATTTCTAAAAAAGAATAAATCATGAGTCGATAAAAAGAAAAAAAAATACCTGCGATTCAAAGGTGGTCATGTTCTTTTGAATT
Organism: Vicia villosa; assembly: GCF_029867415.1. Classification (NCBI taxonomy): domain Eukaryota; kingdom Viridiplantae; phylum Streptophyta; class Magnoliopsida; order Fabales; family Fabaceae; genus Vicia; species Vicia villosa. The sequence goes on from NC_081181.1 coordinate 174,683,133, forward strand.
TCATCACACTCATATACTTTTAATATAATAAAGTAGATGACATAGAAGATTATTTCATTAACCCTCTAATCACGAATTGAGAGTGATAATCGAGGACATAAAGGTAAATGCATCCTCCTAATCTACTTTTAATATAATAAGGTAGATGACATATGAAATCCTATCATTAACCCTCTAATCACCAATTTGAGGGTGATAAACGGGGACATAGATGTAATTGCATCTCCTTTAATACTTTAATTAATAAATAAATTTTTTAATCATTTGGTAACCTTTCAATTATCCATTTTTTCCTTCATTATTACTAATGTGATGCCCTTTTTTTGGAATTGTGAAATCTTCCTTGGAATACAGCAAAACCTCCTCCACGTTTCTTCACTTTGATTTTTGAGAAACCCTTCATTTTATCTCATTAATCTATATATTATGGTTTTGATTTCAACCAACAAACCCTAATCTACAAACCATTACGTTTAGCTCATCTTCCTCTTCAATTACCCCCATCATTTTTAGGTTTTTTTTCATTTACTTCTGCAATTCCACCTCCATGATTCACAATATTTTGTTTTAAACGATTGCTGTTTTAAGTTTTCTATTTTTCATTTTCTACAAAATATGAGTAGAAAATTTGACTGCATAAAAGACATCAGCGACAAGAAGGAAACATGGAGATTGGCTGTTCGAATTATTGATTCATGGAGCGTTGTTAACAGTAAGGGTGCTGAACATCTAGAGATGGCTATCATGGATGTTGCGATATATATTTTTCATTTTTCTTTAATCTCTGCTTTTTCATTATTAAAAGTAGATTTCTTGGGTATTAACCATGTTTTACTTTTGTTGTTAGGGTGATCGAATTCAAGTTTTCATTCGGGCTGATCATACAGATAAGTGGAAATCAAGAATTCAAGAAAATATGACTTGCATAATCAACAACGGTACTGTATTTGATAACGATTTTCAGTGGAAGTTGTGTGACCATTCGAAAAAATTCGTCTTCCTTGGTGGTACGACCATGAAACATATGGATGTTCAAAATATTCCTCCTCTGAAGTATTATTTCAAAGACTTTTCTGAAATTATTGGAGGCAAATGTCATCTTAACAGACTTGAAGGTAGAAAAAAGTATTAACCACAATTTTTATATATGAATCTATTTACTTATAACAATTTTGATATGTAATCTCTTTTGCAGATATTATAGGTGTTGTACATGAGATCAACAATATGCAATCAAACACACCAGGAAAGAAGACATTTGTTGCCCTCAGTCTGAAAGATTTGAGGTATATTTTCTTCAAAAAATTGACTTTCAGTTTTTTGTTATCAATATTAATGTTTCGATGTTTAATTTTCTTAACTAATTTTTTTGTTTAACATCTTAGTGGTAACATTATTAACTGCACATTATGGGAGAGCTATGGATCTAAGTTTTTGGATTATTATAATGACCCAAATAATAGCGGTGCTATTGTTATCATACTAACCCATGCAATGATCAAGGATTCCCATGGTTTGTTTTTTTCCTGTTATTTCCTTTATCACATTTTTTCAACAATGCTGTAAACTGTATTTTTTTGTCCTGCAATCAGTATCCAATGCGTGGAGTGGTTCTAAGTTGCTAATCAATGAAGACATCCCGGAGATTTCTGAGTTTTTATCAAAGTATTAACATTGGGTAGTTTTTAATTTCAATTAGTTTTATATGTTGTTTCCAGTTTATGATATGGATTTATTTTAATATTTTCAGGTTGCCTGCAAATGAGCAAACTCAAAAGCCTTCACAATCAGCTAAATCTATGTCTGTTTGGTCTGGTGGATCTCAGTTTACAACACTTGAAAAATTTGTTCATAAGGCAAAGTGCATTCCTTTGAGTGAACTTTGCAAAATCAAACAAGTATATCTCAATAATTGATAAATGTCAAATCAAGTTATTACCAATTATATGCATGGATTTCTAATGTTTGAAGTTCTTTTAGGACATGTTATGTGTGACTGTTGGAACTACTATGAAATTGTATGTGGTTCTACTATGGTTGTACAAAGTGCTATGTGACGGCTACTGATTTGAACAATCCATACAAGTGTATCTTTGGCGAAAATGTTGACAAACCCATACCAAAGTTGTTTCTTTTAATATTTTCTATTTATGACATTTTAACTCTTTTTATTTATGATCACTCATTTTTATTATATGTATTTATCTAATACGTACAAACTTGATATATAGTATATACGTTTTTACGGTGAATCCAAGTTCCGATTTGTATTTTGGGATGCCGACTGTGAGTAGATTATAGGACAGTCTGCTGATAGCATGCATAATTCAATGTTGGAGGTATGTTATTATTTTATTTACTTTGTATTATAAAATAATATACCTTTCTAACATATTATTTCAATTTTAGAATGGTGAAGATGATCCCATGGTTTATCCTGATGAGCTTGACATGTTATTGGGAAAGAAAATGGCTTTGAGAGCTAAAGTACAACCAACCTTTGGGCAAGCATCTGTTTGGAAGCTGTCATACAATGAAGAATTTGTCAACCAAATTGAAAAGGATTATATTGCTAATGAGGTTTGTCAGTTTAGAAAAAAACTGCTTGAATAACTTATCTTACTTGGATTCCAACTGTCTTTCTAATTCCCTAATGTAAAACACAGGCTCATAGTCTTCCTCTCACGCAAAATGCTGTTGCTGATCATGTTGACACTTCCATGGTATGTTATTTGTTATTTTGCAATGTTCACCTGCAAAACATGTATTTTTTCCATATTTACTAAATTTGTTTATTTCATTTGAAGGAGTCGTTATCTGCATTTGGAGAAAATGATCCTGACAAGAGTTTGGCTAATACCCCTTCAAAGAGTGTCTCTCATGCTTTTGATGTTGAAGAATCAGATTGTCAGATTTTAGGACTTACTCAATTTTCAGGAACCAAACCTCCAAAAAAAGTGAAGATTGAACCAAATGCTTGAAGACTTCATAAGCTTTATTATTTCCTGGAACTTCTGTTTTATTTCAATATCTTATGCTGTATTTTTAGTTATGACAGTTTAATTGGGTTGTATTGTTTCTTTATTTTCATTAGTTATGTTTATCACTTTTGGACAAGTTTAAATTTATAGTTTTGTTAAATTTTATTTACTTCCATTTCGAATTTTGCTTTGAATCATTTAGAAGTAACATTTGTTCTTATTGTTGATCTATATGCTCAATCCAACTGCATTCTTACTTAATTTTAATCTTACATAATATGATTTCTAATATATGATTTCAAATATATGCTGCAACTCTGATATTGTTATTTAAATTTTATATTATACAATGTAGTCAACTCACATTTTAACGTACATATTTAATTTACAAAATCATGCCAACATTATACAAGTTTAATTTGCACTCTTTTATTTTTATTCAGATTTAGGGTTCTTTTTTTATATTTGCAAAAAGATAATTTATCATCAAGTAATATAACTTATGCTATTCCATTATTTTTGTTGTTAAACAACATTTAAAGTATTTTATTTATGAATTTTTTTAAGAAACCCCCTTTTTCACTCAATCTACTCACTCACCCAATTCATTTATTACATGCTTTGGATACTTCAACAAATGAAGAATTCTTCACGTTTAAAACAATCATCATTGCTTTTCTATCATGCTTTGGATGTTTAATAACAGTTAACGTGTAATCACCAAGAATGATAATCATTATCATTTCTAAATAAAAATATGGAGGAAAAAGATTAATTATTAACTCTGTTAACCGTGCAGATGAAAGCATATTTTAAATACAAGCATGATTGCTAATACCAATACCTACTATAATTATTACATATGCATAACCTAAGCATACATATATTATGGCTTTATAATCGTCCCAAGTATTTGTCTCAAATACTGTCTAAACATATCAAAATATCTAAGTTATGGATGAACATAAACAAAAAGCTCTTGAAGATAAATGGTTTAGCAATGTGTTAAACAAAAAAAGATCAGCAGAAGCAAGACTTCATTGTAAACGTCAACTCCAATTCAAAAGAGCAAAGAAAATGAATGGAATGCAGAAGGAGAATGTAGGTAAGACTCCCCTAATCAGCAGACAAGATACTCCTCATACCATAATACCACTTTCTACCATCTCTCCAAACATTCCAAGTTCCACCAATTCAGTTTTAACAAATTTGCAGAAAACTCATCCTTCCTCAGTGATGAATAGTCTTTCAACTTCGTTAAATAAAAAACGAACAAGAGTCATTACTTGCAGGAACATTAATAATTTAGGGACGGATTTAAAGAAGAGGTTTGATAACGTGGTTGGTTAAAATGGTTCTACATCTTCAAAAAATTCTACAGTACCAACTTATCAAATTAATGAACTTTTTCAAGATGACAGTGAAGAGGATAATATGCATGATGATTCGTCAGAGAGTATGGTTTATTTTTGGTAATGTACATTCTCATGAATTTAAAGCTTTACATATTTCTAATTAACTTTTCATGTATCAATTTACAAAGGTTGGAGTTCAGACGACATGGTTATGGATGAAGATGAAGATACTATGGACACTGAACCTGTATTTGTCGATGCGCTACCCTCAGGTTTTGTAACAATTATTTAATTATTGTGAGTTAAGTTATATTGTTAAACATCATTTTATTTGTTAACTTAACTATGCATTCATTTAGGAGATTTCTATGACATAGGTGATCCAGTGTTTGAATGTCCAAAATATGGTGCAAACATGTGGTATTTAGAAAGGAATAACAAGTATCGACAATCACTGAATCCTAAGTTCACAATGTGTTGCGGAGATGGTAAAGTTCAAATTCCTCTATTGAGAGAACCTCCACAAGTTTTGCAGAAATTGTTGTTTGACCAGACAAGCCCTGAATCAAAACTATTTCAACAGCAAATACGTCTTTTCAACATGATGTTTGCATTTATGTCTCCGGGTGCTAAAATGGATAACCGTTTTAACAATGGTAGAGGTCCTCCAAATTATCGAATTCAAGGACAATCATGTCATCGTATAGGTAGCATGTTACCATTACAAGGACAAAATCCCCGATTTGCACAACTCTATATATTTGATACTGAACATGAAATACATCACAGAGTAAATGGATTCAAGTATGTTTCTTGATTATTTAATGTATAATAATATGCTCTACTTTATGAACAAATAAATCATATTCCATTTTTGTTGTTATACTTTGCAGAACAAAAGACGGAATAGATATTAACATAGTGAAAAAACTCTCTTCTATGTTATATCAACACAACGTTCATGCTCAAAGTTTTAAGATGGCAAGGGATATACTTTTCGAAGGCAGTGTTTCTGACCTAAAGCTCCGTCTCATTTCCGAGCGATGCACCGATGGAAGAATTTATAATCAACCAACTGTTTCCGAGGTTGCTGCTCTAATTGTTGGTGATGTTGATACTGCTGAGAAGAGGGACATAATAATGCACAAACAATCTGGACAACTTCAAAGAATAGATGAATATCATACATCATATTTGGGATTTAAATATCCATTGTTTTTCCCTTATGGCGAAGATGGTTACAGGCCTAACATTAGATATGCAATAAAGATTCCAACAATAGACGTATTTCAGAATCATCGAATGCAGTAGCAGACATTGAGGATGTTCCGTGGGAACAAACAACTAAAAGAAATAGACTTACAATTAGAGAGTGGTTCGCATTTCGTATTCAAGCCAGAAAGAATGAGGCCCATACAATTATCAGATCAAGAAGGCTATTTCAACAATTTTTGGTTGATGGTTTTACAATGATGGAATCTGAGAGACTTCGATGGTTAAGAAAAAATCAATCTAAACTTCGAGTTGGAAAGTATAACTATCTAACAGATGCCAGAAATAATGGACAGACCGATGGTGCAAACACAGGGAAAAGGGTTGTCCTTCCTTCTTCGTATGTTGGTAGTTGCAGATACATGGATCAACTCTACTTTGATGGGATGGAAATTTGTAGTTATGTTGGATTTCCTGATCTATTCATAACGTTTGCGTGTAATCCAAACTGGCCAGAATTGCAATGTGTACTTGCTTCTAATAATCTGAAACCAGCAGATCGTCTAGACCTCATTACAAGAATATTTAAGATGAAATTCGATGAGTTACTGTCAGATTTGACAAAAAAAGTATTATGGGCAAAGTTCTTGCGTGTAAGTATTGATTCATTTCAAGTGTTGCCATATATTATTATGATTCCGAAACATCATTATTCATACATTATTTTTTGTTGTAGATATGTACACCATTGAGTTTCATAAAAGAGGTCTGCCCCATGCTCACATTTTGATATTCCTTCATCCATCCAGCAAATATCCAACACCTGCTGATATTGACCGAATCATATCCGCTGAAATTCCTAACAAGGATACCGACAATGACTAATATAACTTGGTCAAAAGTCACATGATTCACGGACCATGCGGAAACGCAAACTGGTCTTCGCAATGCATGAAGGAAGGTAAATATTCCAAATACTTTCCTAAAGACTTTCGGGCTGATACCGTCGTCGATCAAGATGGTTATCCGGTTTACAGAAGAAGGGACAATGGTCACACTGTCATTAGGAATGGTATAGAGGTTGACAATAGATTTGTTGTTCCCTACAATGCAAAATTGTTGTTGAAGTTTAGAACTCATATTAATATGGAATGGTGCAATCAAAGCACATCCATAAAATATTTGTTTAAATACATCAACAAAGGCTATGAACGAATAACCGCTGTAATTGTCATGAATGAAAATGGAAATCATGTTGAGAGTCAAGATGTCGATGAAATCAAGCAGTATATTGACTATAGGTATGTTTCTCCAAGTGAAGCATCTTGGAGAATTTATGGTTTCCCCATTCACAGAAGGAAACCAGTTGTAGAAAGATTACACTTTCATTGTGAAGGTCAAAATTCCGTATACTATACTGACATCAGCAATATTTCCAGTGTTCTCGAGAAACCAAGTGTAACTGAGTCGATGTTTATGTCATGGTTTGAAGCTAATCAGAAATATACTGAAGCTCAACAATTAACGTATAGCAATTTCGTTTCAAAGTTTGTCTATGTCAAAAAGAAAAGAGAATGGAAACCCAGGCATAAGGGTTACACAATTGGCAGGTTAATTTGGGTTCCTCCAACTACGGGAGAATTGTACTTTCTCAAAATGATGCTAACACATGTTAAGGGCCCTCGAAATTATTCTGAACTGAAAATAGTTAATAACGTCAAGTACGATACGTTCCGCGATGCATGTTTTGCAATGGGTTTTATCGGGGATGATCGCGAATTTATAGCTGCTATTTCAGAGGCATTTCATTGGGGTTCTGGCCATTACTTAAGATTACTTTTTGTTCACATGTTATTGTCAAGTAGCATTAACAAACCAAGGCATGTATGGAGCAAAACACAACATCTTCTATCCGATGGAATTCTTTACTCACAGCAGATTATTGCTAACAACAGAGGTAACATGTTGTTGATTGTAATATTAAATATTAACTTTCTTAACTTCCTGTTTGAAATAATTTCTAAAAGCACTTATGTTAAAATAGGCTTGAGGCTATCAGAACAAGAAATCTACAATCTGACTTTGATTGAAATAGAAAAGCTACTGCAACGAAGTCGTAAGAGTTTAAGTGACTTTCCTGGGATGCCAAAACCACAAGGATATGTTCCCGAAGAATTTGGCAACAAGCTTACTTACGAAGAGCGGAACTACAATCCCGTTGAACAACGTCAAGAATTTAACATGCTGTATCAGAATCTCACAGGTTTGTTCATTTACCAGGTGTATTTTCTTATAAATGTCAAACCAAATTATATATGAATACGTAGTATCTTAATTTTAAATTATATCTATCTTCTAATTACCAACAGATGAACAAAGGGATGTATTCAAGCAAATCATGATGGCTGTGAATAACCAGAATGGAGGCGTGTTCTTTCTTTATGGTTACAGCGGTACAGAAAAAACTTATATGTGGAGAACATTAGCTTCTTATATAAGATCAAAGAAACAGATATGTTTGACTGTTGCTTCTTCGGGAATTGCCTCACTATTACTTCCAGGTGGCCGGACGGCGCATTCTAAATTCAAAATTCCAATTCCCACGCTTGAGTCTTCCACATGCAACATAGACAAAGGGAGCGATAGAGGCGATCTACTAAAACTATCAAAGTTGATAATTTGGGACGAGGCTCCTATGTGTCATAAATTTTGTTTTGAGGCATTGGATAAAACCTTGAAGGACATCATGGGTGGATCCAAATCATCAAATAAAATATTTGGAGGTAAGGTAATTGTTTTCGGCGGTGATTTCAGGCAAATTCTTCTGGTTATTCCAAGAGGCAGTCGCTCAGATATAGTTCATGCTACAATAAATTCATCATACGTATGGGATCACTGTAAGGTTTTGAAACTTACAAAGAACATGCGACTACAACAGTTGGCAACATCCACCTGTTTTGAAGAGTTAAGACATTTCTCAGATTGGATTTTAATTGTTGGAGATAGGAAGATATCAGAACCTAATGATGGTTATGCAGAGATCGACATTCCTACTAATCTGTTGATTTCCGATTTTGATGATCCCCTTGAGGCAATTTTTCAAAACACTTACCCAGATTTTGATATTAATTTCAATAATGTAGACTTTCTGCAGTCAAGGGCAATATTAGCTGGAACCATAGAGACTGTTGATCAAATTAATCAGTATATTTTAGGATTTGTTCCCGGTAAACAACATTTCTTTCTCAGTTTTCGTTATTAATTTTTTTTGCATGCAGCATATTCTGTATGACAACAAATAATATTATCAACTTGCAGGTCAAGAGAAGGAGTATTTAAGCTCAGATTCAGTTGATACTACCGACGGTGACGGAAATGAATCTTTTGATGTTTTAACTCCTGAATTTTTGAATGCTTTGCAAGCTTCCGGTGTCCCCAATCATAAGATCAAATTGAAGATTGGTACGCCAATAATGCTTCTCAGGAATATTGATCAAGCAGAAGGTATTTGCAATGGAACACGTCTCATTGTTACCAAATTGGCTTATCATGTTATCGAAGCAAAAATTATTTCTGGAAAGAATATTGGAGCTGTTGTATATATTGCACGAATGGACATAACTCCCACTCAATCCCCATGGCCCTTCCGAATGACAAGAAGACAGTTTCCTATAACGGTATGCTACGCTACGACAATTAACAAATCTCAAGGTCAGTCTTTAGATTTTGTTGCTATATATTTGCCAAGAAGCGTGTTCAGCCATGGTCAATTATATGTGGTTGTTTCAAGAGTAAAGAGCAAAAAGGGCCTAAAGATTTTAATTCACGACAAAGACAAACAACCATTGGCGGTGACGACGAATGTCGTTTTCAAAGAAGTCTTTGAAAATTTATAGTGTTACATTTACATGTTTTATTCAAATAGGATTTTGAAATCTTAAACGCTATGCACGTTAATCATTTCAGTTTTGGTATTGCATTTTGAAATCTGCAAGAATCTGTTTCACAATGAACTTATTGTTGATTCCTAATCTTCATTTTTTTAATTGCAATATGAATATATGCAACTCATGTATATCTTTTTTTTTCATTAACATATTCTTCAATTATAGATCCTCAATCTAAAACTTTGAAGAAACATAAACATGCTGTAAAAAATTCCATCATAAAAAACCTTCCTATAATAATATAAGAGCACGACGTCATAATTCACGTTGTTATCAAACAATCTTACATGTGCATCAACATACATAGAATTTAAAAGCGGTAAAACAAATTACAGACAACTTAAAATCCATATTCTTAAACAAATACGTTACACAACACAAACATTAAAGCTAAAAACACGATCAACCCCTACATAGTACCTTCATATTAAAACATATAAACAACATCAATTCCTGTTCACTAACTCAACAAACATCAGATATGAAAAGGGAATCATGGAGAATTCAAGCACATCTCTTGATTTAAATTTTTTCTCTTTTGCAAAATAGTACCATCAAAGCCCAATATGTTTTTCATACTCATTCCTTCCAGCCCTAAGAATTACACAGTGATATCCTTTTCCATCAAGTAGATCTACCATCCTTATTGCATTCTGCGTTTTACCAAAACACGTCCTTGATATTTCCATTGGAATATTCTGCAGTATTTATAACATTCATATCATGTAAAATATCATTACAAATATAAACATAAATGCATTAAAGTGTTTAAGAAATTTACCAGGGCATTTTGTCCAAGCATGTTTGCTTCTGTGACATGCTTCCTCCACTTTACTTCACCACTATAATCAGCCATGCGTTCCGCTTCAGTAAGAAATCCATCGTTTATGAGAGTTTCAAACATCTTATCTTGCTCTTCGTCAAACTCTTTCAGGATGTTACGTGCCCACTTAAGGGAGTCTCTTTCCGGATCACTTAAACATTATATACAACAGTATAATTATTTTAAAAATCAAAATCAAATTTTTCGAAGTTAACTATGCAATTTTTTTTTTTGGGTTTTTAAAAACAACATCCATGTTATAACAGATCTAACAAAAATTTAAAATAATTACTTAGTTTTCAACTATATCACCCTACATGAACAAGCCCTTTAGTGCATGCATTAATAGAGAAAAATGAAGTATTGTTATGCCTTTCAGAATTTCTATATTTAAGCATGCACAGTTTACTTACCTGCTGGAAGGAGAAGGAACAAATGGTACACCCCACTTCACCATCTCCAAAGTTATAGTGATAATAGAGTAAGTGATTTCCATTTCTCAATAACTTCCTATATATAGGCATATGTACACACTTACATTTTGGGCCGTAAATATTGATGGGCATGTATTTCATATTACCTAAAAACCCAAACAATTTTAAATAATATTTAACTAAATAATTTTGTGTTGTCTACATATATTGTAAACTTTAGATTTTTAATTGTCTTTAATTTCTTATTTATGTTTTTAATAATTATATGTTATTTTATTCAAAAAAACGACATAAATTAGTTCATATAGTTATTTAGATTTTCATAAACATCTATGTTAAAATCCATAGATAGGGACTCCTCTATTTTGAAATATTTACACATTCTTAATAAATACAATAAAAAGGAATTCATGATTTAAAGATCAGCATTGTAACAAAATAATATTGTTCATATTTTAGTCATATGAACCACATTAAACTTAGATGTCACAAACCATTATCCATAACATACAAATAACTTATAAATATATCACATACAAAAACTAAATCCACATTATATGTTCTGTTAGACCCCCCCCCCCCCATGACAGAGATACGGAGAGATACGGAGAAAATCGATCCATTTGACACAACAACGTGTCGCCGTTTGCGAATCTTTTCGTGTTCACATAGTTATACCATCCTTGAGTCATGTATTTCTCCGATGGGCTTGGTACCCCCATACGCTTTGTTGTCTTGATTGTACACTTGAATTCAACATGGAGGTCAACATCTCTAATTGTTATCTCCTTCTGATTCTTCCTCAAGCACTCTTTTGCTACTTCCCTTGGAAAATGCTGCAATAATATAAACACATATCATTAATTTAGTGTTTGCTTCTCTGAATATGGTATTAACATAATGAATTTATTGGAATTTGTTTACCTGAACATTGTCCTTTTTGGTCCTGGAATTCCGAATAGCAATATCCCAGCAATATGTCTTTTTTTCACCAAACCAGTTTATCCTAACATTGGACGGTTTTTTTGCCTTCTTCACTTTCTTCATTGCTTTTTTCTTATTGTCTTTTGCATCTGTTTTTGGGTTGGAGGTGTAACAGCCCGAGCCTTCGGCGTTCCCGACACTATTACCTCACGAACTTCTCTACCCCCCTCACTAGTAGAGTTTTTGCCTTTCGTGGGAATCGAACCATGTACCCTAGGGTTCAAGTACATGTTCAATCCATTCCCACTACCAATTGAGCTAATAGCTCAATTGGTAGCAGGAATTGCTATGAATATGTACTTAACCCCTAGGTACATGGTTCGATTCCTGCGGGAGGCAAAAACAATATTTCTTGGGCAGCCGATAAGCGGACCTAGGGGGATTATTGATTAAGCCGGTAACATGCTCGGTTGGCCGACACGGTTGATGCGTGCAGCGGATATCGGGGTGTTACAGGAGGTCTCACCCAAACATTTGCTTTGTGTTCTCTCATGAGCTACATTTGCGGAATCGACATTGGGGACATCGATGTCTTCAACCTTAACATCCTTCATACCCAAACTTATGTTGTTCACAGATGGAACATCTTCATGAGTTGTGTGTAAAATTTCTTCAAACCTAACTGATTTCTTAGCAGGTGCTTTATCCTTTGCAACAGTTACATCATTTTTTTTTCCAGAACAGTCTCCAACCTGATCCACTATTTTATGTACTTCGTCAATGGATGCGTCCTCACTGAAAAAAAGTTGTAACTTTGTTTCAACATTATCAATGATAAATAAACAGCAACAACACCATAATACTTTACTCAATAACACATAAAATGTACCAGTTATTTTTAAACCGACCAACAAAAAAAAACAAATCAAATAACCTTAACCACAAAACAAAAATTATTAATGCAAAAATACCTCCATATATCTCATTGTCTAAAACTGACACTCATTCACCATCGACAAGAAACTTATGGAACATAACCCTAAAGGATAATTAAATTGGCCATCAACTTCTTCAAAGCACATGGCGAATAACATGCATGAAGAAGTAATCGTTTCGACAAACGCTATGATTGAACCCATGACCATGATCATCAAACAAAAATTATTGATGTATAAAACCTCTATAAAGCTCATTTTGCAAAATTACAGTCATTTTCCATAATCAAAAAACACATAATAAAAACCCTAACGATTGACAAATACATAATACGGTACAAATAAGATGAAATTGCATGCAAAATCTCCTACTAACCTCATGCCAGACAAGCTGTCGCCTGAAATTCACCCATAGCATGGCCTTCTTCCCCCCCTCATTGTTTCTGATTGCTTTTTTGTGAGAGTGACCGACTAAGTGAACAAGACAAAAAGAAACAGTTCAACGAATACACTGTTTTAGTTATGTAGGCATGCACCCTCTTGCGAAAATCAATACTCATTCAATCCACACGTTTTCCAACTCTAAATGGTGTAACCGGCGGTGCAATAGTTTCCAACATCTCTTTGTCTGACGAATTTAGTCATTTTAGGTTATTGGAACTATCCTTTTAAGTAGACATAAATGATGCATCTATTGTTCTTTCATTTCATAGGCTTAAAAGTAGACGTGCATGGATAAACCTTTTGAAACAGCCTTGACAATTTATTTACAACATTCAAATAATTTTTTTTACTAAACCCTAGTAACATAAATGAATATAGTAGATAAGCTTTGTTTTATTTTTGTCTAAGTTGAATGCAAATTAATATATATATATATATATATATATATATATATATATATATATATATATATATATATATATATATATATATATATATATATATATATATATATATATATATATATATATATATATATATATATATATATATATATATATATATATATATAGTTATCTATAGTTATCTATAGTTATCTATAGTTATCTATAGTTTTATTAATTGGGTTAAATGTATACAAATATAGATTTGTAATTTTAAGCATAATGTAATATAGTATTCATAATTATATATTTAGGGAAGAAAAGTATTATATTTAGGATTTCAACGAAGAAGTATTTTAAATTTTTTAATTTTGTCAACTATTAAAGTTTTTTAAAAGTAAAATTATTAGTGTGCTTTTTTGACACTTCCATTTTTATTTTGTTTTTTGGTAACATCAATGTTTTCTTTTCACCTGTGTACAAAATAAATCTTTTCTCATGCATTTTGAAGGATCCTCCCAAGTATCAATTATGCAGGATTTCTATCTACAATCATTTATCCCATTCCCATTTGGTTCAAAAATAAACTACACCATACTTGAAAAAATATACATTATTGAAAGAAGATTGCTTCATAAATTTACTACCAAGAAAATTAGTGCTTGAACAATTTAAAGTTAAAAACACTAAGCATACAGACAAGCTTCAAATTCATTATAATTTCAAAGCTTCAAACATTTTTCTACTAACTGAAAGCATCCAAAATTTCATAAACAACATTAAACTTTTTCATCAAAGTAAATCATCATAATAAAGTCATACTATAACATAACAAAAACTGATAAAAATTTCTTCAACGCCTTTCCACCTTCGCATTGACATATGGAGAAAAACGCAACATGCTCCAAACCAATGTATCACCCTTACGGAGTCTTTTACTCTGAGCAAATTCATACCACCCTATTGCCATGTACCTTTCGCAGGTCTTTGGTATTTTTTTCTGATCGCCTTATGGACGCTACATGTAAACACCTTTTTGGTCTCCACATCAACGACTTTGATTTCATCTTGATATGCTCTAAGGCATCTCTTAGCTATATACCTTGGAAAATGCTGCATCAATATGAAGATGACAAAATATAAAGTTATATATAACTTTGCAACGGTAACATAATGTATTATATACAAAATATAAACCTACCATAACATTTTTTGCAGTCCTTGAGCAGTTGTTTATACGAGTCCTCCAAGTGAATTTCTTGGCCCCATTTGATATCTCTTCCGTAATTTCATCCGATGTCTTTCCTTTCTTAATAATTGGCCGCTTTCCTTCCTTCTTTGAAGCTTTTCTCACCCTTGATACCCCAACATCTTTATCTTTCCCTTCATGAAATACCCTCCTCCTTACCAAACATTTGTTCTTTACAAACCTCTTTTTCTTGACATCACCGTTTTCAGCTCTTCCACTTTTTTCATCATCTGCGCTTTCAATTGTTCGTCCTTTACAGGTATAATAACAACATCGTCATTATCAGAAGGAACATTGAACAAATTGCTCAATGTTGCAGCAATTGTAGTGCTTTGAGTCTTCCTGACAGGTTCTTTTCCTTTTATCAGTGCTGAACTCCTATTATTTTTAAAAGCAGATTTTTTTGAAGATTTCTTAGATTTTGAAGCATCAAACCCTGTTTCAGCAACTAAGCCATCTATTACCTCCATCGCTTTTTCGATGCTGATGACCAAATGAGATTAAAGTTAAGCAATAACCTGAGGTATAAAAATATAGATTGTAACAAAACAATAAACAATATGAAAGCTAATTTACATAGTTTAACACTGAATAACAGATAATTCCAATTTCATATAATAGGTCAGAAACATTTTATTAATCAGCAAAAATATATCTAATCTCGTGATTTCTCAAACCCTAATCCATGTAATTCTTAGATCTTTCTCAACTTTTTAGCATAAATATATTTAATCTCATGATTTCTCAAACGGAAAATAGAATATATTTTATAGGAGATTATCTAACACAAAACCCTAATCCAGCATACCACACGTATTCAGAAATTAAACATAACACAAACAAACTAAATCGAAAAGGTTCGTACCTCATGTCATGGTCATCATCATCGGAGATCAATCCATGGCAATGTTTACCTCTTCCTACCATTCTTTCAATAATGCAACTGAAAGACAGAAAACGAAGAACATTAAGACAACTGAATGAACACTGAATCGTTTTGCTTGATATTATTCATTAAAAGGGGAGCAATTCTTCGGTTCAATTACCTCTAATGTTGACGACGACTACACCTCTCCAAGGATAGAAGATCTAACAACAGAAATAAGGTGAAGCAATTAAGGTGTGCTTTTGCTCGAGACTTTTACCGTTACCTTTTCCAAGTCTTCCTCTTTTTCCAACGACAAGAGGTGAAATTTTGGGTTAGGGATTAGGGTGATTATTCTTTTTAATTTCCCCTTCGATTAATGGTAATTCTAAAAAAACTCTATATTATTGGACCTTTAATTTATGGGTCTTAAAAATAACTTGAATGACTAATGCATATCATTTTATTTTGTTAATCTCAAGCCCAATTAACAAACCAATTTTCTTTTGTAAAATTCAATATTCTATAATATACAGTTTTTATATAATTCAGCTTCAAACTATTATTTTATATTCCCCCTATCTTTTTTTTATATATAAAACAAACCTAATAATATATACATGGTAAAATATATATGTTAAAAAAGTTCATCGGTGTGACCCGTGCGAACGCACGGGTCCTTTACTAGTTATTATTAATTTTTAACTACCCTATTATTACTAGGGTCATTAATTCGGACAACATAACACTCTTTGGAAAGAATGCATTTGCAGAGTTAGCCACTCAAACACTCTTTGTAATCATTTTTTTTGCTTTCAAAACTTTCAATCTTCTCTCTTCCTCACTGCATCATTGGTTTGTCTTCTACTATTTCTTATTTCTCTCAATTCTCTCCCAAACACTAATTCCTCCATTTTCATTTTTTCTCCTATGTCTTCATCAGAAATCGGCATCAAAGGTTGGGTTCTAAATCCCTTTTTCATTTTCGTTCTATTCATGTATTCTTTTTTGCTCCTTCACCTTCAATTTCTTTTCCTCCTTAACAACAAAATTCTTCTTATTCTTCTTCAATCTATTCATGTATTTGGTTAATCGTTCCTCTAATCGTTGATTTATTTGTTCCTTTCATATACTTGAGTCTCATTTGATTATTTCATCAAACCCTCGACCATGGTTTGTTAATCTTTAAAAATTATATCTTTTTTGTTCGTCACTTTCGTTTCTGTTAATTTCATCTCATATTTGTTTAATTTTTGTCCTATTTTTATTTTTTTGCAATTGGAGGATTTGGCTGAAAGATGAAACGACGGCGACGATGAGCGTTGTCGACTTTTCACCTTTAATTTGTTAGTTTTTTTTTGTGAATGATATTTTTAATTGTTACTGAATATGAATAATAAGTCCATTGATTCCAAATGTTCACCAACAATGAATGATAACAGTGTTGTGAAGAATAAAAAGAAGAAGGAAGAACCCGTTTTCAATCTCACATATTCCCAAAGTGGATGAATCTTTAAGCTCAATCTTTAAGCTCCATTTGTCTTCGATTTGATCTGTTGCAGTTGTTGATTGTAAAATCATATCTATGGTGCAAATCAGAGATGGAAGACAGTCACCCTTCTTTGGGAAAGGAAACAACTTTCTTTTTCTGATTTGGACTGATGTATGCCTTTTCATTCATTTCCATTCATCTTCTCTTTCAATGCTCTTATTTTCTATTTTTCATGTTTTGTATAGGTACACCATCTGTTTGATAAAATGTTGTAGAAGATTCTCACCAACATTACTATGCTTTATGAGGTTTGTCTTATGATTCTTCATAGAAGGTAAGTTTGTGATTTATAAATAAGTCTTAAAATGGTGAAATTTCAATTTAACATAAGTAGTTACTTCTTAACATGTAATGTAATTATGATCTAAAATTTCAATTTGTTTGGATTTTTTTTTGTCTGGTGTGCAAATGTGCAGAATTGCTGGAGTACAACACAATTTTATGATCATTAAGCCTTTGTTGTTAATTGTTGTTGTTTGGTTGTGAGAAGAACAAATAGTTGTTGTTTACGATACAGACATGTTAAGATGTTGAGATGAAGGGTGAGAAATTAACTGAAGCAAAAGAAGAATGAATCGGGTTTGAAAAGAGAAAGGAAGCATGAAGGAGAGGATAGTGTTGAGCGTGTAAAATGATGCAAGTGGAGAGAGAATTAATTTGGCCTAATTTATTGGGAATAATAGAAATTAATCTTAGAGAGAAACAAGGAAGGAGTGAAACAGTTGTTGTAAGAGGACAGAGTTAATTTGACTTAATCTCCTAATCTTTCTCATTAATTACAGCTTATTGGGAATAATAGAAATTAATTTTTTGGGAATAATAGAAAGGGTCATGCTAACGAGTGCCTCGAGTACACTCTTTAAGGTTTCCATATAAAGAAAATATTCTCTAAATAAAGGAGTGAAACGGCTTCTTATATGTAAAGAAGAATAATTGAGTTTAAAATTTTTGTGTATATAACCATATCAAATTTGAAATCAAATATTTTTTTATTAATGTCTCTCTTAATGTTTTTGTAACACTAATAAATAATTTGACTATAATTATATTCTACAAAATAATTTGACTACAATGCTTTGAAACTTTAATATATTCATGTTTTTTTACCACTAATAAATTCATACAAATTATTCACTCCATATTAATTAATGGTAGTATTTTTCTTAGAAATTCATTCTTTTTATTTTGAAATAAAAGATGTTTTGTAATTTTTTGGACTTTTAGAAAATATTAATAAAAATATGGAAGAAACTAAAATAAAGCTTATAATTTATTTAAATAAAAAAGATAAATATCTCACAATTATTTTATTCTCTAACTATATTTAATTAGATGGTATTTGTGAAAAAAAAATAATCTACAACTTTTTTGAATTTCAAGATTTTTGAGCGGTTCTTTTTGCATACAACTTCTTTCAGTTAATAAATAAAAAAATATTTACATGACTAATAAATTAGTAATTCTTATTGTTTTAGTATATAATTAATAAATTATTAAATTTTTATTAAATATTAAATTTGTATTAAATAGAATGATATTTCTTGAGACTGATTTATCCACAAGTTCTCAAAAGGTTTTATTTTTTCTCTATTAATAAATAATAATAAAATATTGATATGATTAATAAATTAGTAATTTATTATCCAATATGCCAATGGGTTTTAGGTTATGCAAATTTGGTGATTATTATCATGTCGGTAAAATTTGGATAATTACTCGTAAGAAATAGCAAACAATTAATTTAATATATTTTATTATCATTCAATTTTTTATCTTCAAATATTTTTGGTAGTAAATAATTTTAAAGGCTAATGTAATTTCACAATAATATATAATTTTTTATTGAATGAGATAATATATTTATTTTTTGGATACAAGAGAGAGTCGAAGCTCAAAAAAAAAGAAACTACAAAGCTTTATTATTATTACTATTATTATTATTTATAATAAAATGTTAATATTTATTATAAAGAATGAGATAATATAATTTTAATACATGTAATATAACTTTGTATTTTTTATAATAAAATGTTAATATTTTTTCTAAAGAAATTCTAAAAATATTTGTTTTTGATTAATACCGTAAAAAGAATTTATTTACTTTCTATTAAATAGAATAGATCTTTTTGTGTCATATCTTTTTGATTCTATTTATGACTATATATTTTTTATTAAATACTAATCATGAAATCATACAGTCCTAAGAGCCTTCTCAATTAAGTTCCACTCAAGCATGTCGTAGGCCTTTTCTATGTCCAACTTGATTCCCACATAGCCTTTCTTGTTCTTCTTGGAATTATAGACGTAGTTGAAAACCTCAAAGGCAATCATAGTGTTATACGTTACCAGTCTCTTGTGAACGAAAGCACTTTGGTTTTCACTAATGATGGTAGGCAGGATAGGTTTAACGCATTTAACTAAGGTTTTTGTAGCAATTTTCATTATGACATTACAAAGGGAAATGGGTCAGAAGTCTTTGGGATTAGTAGGGTTCTTAGTTTTAGGTATGAGGGTGATGAGAGTATGGTTGATATTGATGGGTTCTTCCTTGTTGTTAAGGATGTTAAGGACAACTCTCGTAGTGTTCTTTCATATAATGTGCCAGTAGTGGTGGTAGAAGTTTTCTGAAATCCCAACTAGGCCAGGAGAAGCATTGCCTCTCATGCCCTTGATAGCTTCCTTCACCTCATCCTTAAGGAACGATTTATTGAGCTCATTAGCCATGTCCATATGTATCCTGCAGTTTATGGAATTAAAAAAATCATCAGATAAACTAATGTTGCTGGAATGGAATTAGTTTTTATAGAAATAGAGTATAGTGTCATAAATGTCCTCCTCTTTGTTGGATATGTCCCCATTATTGAGTCTGATCACATACATTTTATTGTGGATCTTCCTTTGGTTTGCCCTTTGATGTAAGAACTTAGTGTTACATTTTCCCTCCTTAAACCAGTGAATTTTGGCACGTTGGGCCCACCATATCTCTTATGAGTGAAGGACGTTATCTAGGATGAGTTGGATTTCATTGATCTTAAGGAGATTTATGTTGTTGTGATTGATTTCATGACTGACTTTGATTTGCTTCAATAGTTTCTTGATTTCCTTATCGGGGTGCCCATATTTATTTCCCCCCCCCAAATCCAGACCTCCTAAATGGTCTCATGCAGCCTACACTTAAAGTCTTTCACATTGTTTAAACACCAATTATTGTAAATGATAGCCTCAGTGTCTGGGTATTCTAACCAGATGTTCTCAAATTGTCTGGGCTTTTCAGCCCGCCTCTTGCTTTTTGTGAGGACCTTGGCCCTGTTAAAAGAAAGAATAATATAGTTATGATCCAAGCCTATTCTCGGGAGATGAATGTTAATGTGTATATGATATAGATCCATCCAATTTTGAGTGGCCATGAATCTGTCCAGTCTGGCCACCATATAAGTGCTATCATGATGATTGTTACACCAAGTGTCCATTTTCCAATCAAACCCTATGTCATGAAGACCACAATTAGAAAACATATTATTAATGAGATTAGTGAGGTTTATATCAATGGAGTTTCCCCCTATTTTTTATTAGTCACTAGGTTCATATCTCCAAAAATGAACCACTTAGGCATGTCATAACGTTGGACAAGATTATTTATTATATTACAAGTAAGATATTTCTTGTTGAAGTTAGGATAGCGATAAATAGTTTCCCCATCCATTTTGTATTAGAGTTGTTAGGAAGAGAATCCAAGACATAAAACTCTATCATGTTGTTATTAGAATCAATAATATGCAAATCAGTATTATTATACCACATAAGAGATAACCCCCCCTTCTCATTCTTATTAATATTACAATCCACATTATGCATGTTGATTAAGTTGCCAACTTTGCTAAGTATGTTAAAAATGTTATCCCTACTGTTTTCTTAGTTTCGTCCAAGAAGATTATGTTAGGAGAGAGAGTGCTTATCACGTGTTTGAGAGTTCTGATAGTCTTAGGGTTTCCTAACCCCCTCACGTTCCAAGATAGGATTCTCATCTTTCCTCGACCGCCTTCCATTCAAGGTTGTCTATCTTTTTTGAGTTATTGGAGGTGTGTGCGCTCTCCTCTTCCAGGGCTAGAATTTTTTATTTATTTATTATGGGTCTTGCTATTATATTTTGTTTTTTCTGGTTAGACTTTATCCTCCATTATTTTCATCCTTTCAAGTTGGGATATCAGATCTTTTAGGACAAGGCTATGCTTGCTGATACTAGGCCTTTGCATAGGATTACTGGTATACTTTTTTTCCTCTGGGGGGAACTTGCTTTTTTCCTATTTGGGTGGCCCTCATCCATGGACCAAGAGGATCAACTTCGGTTATGCAGTGGTTAGGGGGATATCTCTGGAGCAGTGTTCTTCACCGTGGCCCATTAGGCCACAATAGAAGAAAAACATAGGTAATCACTCATATCTGAAGTCGATCCAACAGACCCCATTATCCTTACTTCCAATATACATTCCTGACATGGTTTGGACTATTGTGTTCATAATGATTATGGCTTTAAAAATCATATTTTTGTCTTGTATTTAAAATATTCACATTTCTAATACTTCCCCCATCAACATTCCTATTTTTCTGACCATCTGATTTGTTTTGATGTTGATAGGTAGTCCCCGAATTTGCAGCCACATAGGTGATGTTGTGAAGTCGTGGTTGGAAACAGAGGAACACCCATCCCACTCTTGTAGGACAGGCCACAAATTAAGGAAAATCTGTAGGCTTCCATTTAAGATTCTCCTGTGGTCATACTTGTTTTCGACTGTGAACTAAAACAACCTAACATGAAACTCCTTGACAGTGAGGATTTAGGGTTGCACCACATATTTTCTAGGTCTGTTTGCATTGATCCCCCGTGGATGAGTTTCTCAATGATGATTTTGCCCCATAATGCTCGCCTTTTGATTATAGTTTTGTTCTTTGATATCGTCATCTTCATAGATCATGAAGTTGGGAGAGAAAGAAAGGGGGTTTTGTTGGTTCCCACCCATAGAACTAAAATCATTGGTTTGCATTTTTTGGGTAATGTTTGCATCTTTTCAGCATCAATCTAATACACAAGATAACAATAAAATAAGTATTGATGAGCTTTATAAAGACTCATTGTATTTGTGAACAAAATGACGTGAGACTTAAGTGACAAATAAAATTCACTTGCACTACCAACCTCTATTGTGTGAAAGATCCAATTGTATTTGTGAAAAGATATTACACAACTGTGGTCGAATGTTACCTTCAAACTGGTTGGATCTTAATATCACCACTTCCATACCATATGGTATCTTCATTGGCACGGTTCTAGAGAAATTGTTTTCTCCAATATGAATGAATTCCAAAGTTTGGATGTTTGATATGTCCAATAAAAAACACCAGACAAAATGTTGTTATGCATATCCATTGCTACAAGATCAATAAATGATTCCATGGATGGAGGAAGTTCACCAGTCAATATATTACTTCCCATGTAAAAGGAGATAAGCTTTTCTAATACTCGGGACAATCAGAATTTTTTCCAGTTAAAAGATTGGATGAGATGTCTAAAAAAAACAATATTGTTTTTCCTACCTCTTTTGATGCATATAAATAAATTTCGAGTTTAGTGTGACCTTTGATAAGTTTGCATTGATGTCATTATTTGACAGTTAAAGTTCAATAATGGCTGTTACAAATCTCCAAAAAGTGTCTCCATTTATGGACGAAACTCTAGAGTTAGCAAACTCGAGATATTCTAGTGACCTTTGTGTATATATCCATGTAAGAAACTTAGGACCTAGAATTGTATGACTTAAAATTAACATATGTCGTTGAAGTGGAAGAGTCCATAACACCCGACATGGAATTTCCTCCAATGAATAAATTCTTCAAATTAAAGAGTTTTCCAATGCTGATTGGAATATTACTATTAAGGTCAATATATGAGATATTTGTATTGCTGCTGTCATACCCCAAATTTGTCCTACCCCTTAACTTCTAACTGGCTCAGGCTTTGCATTCATGTACATACATCACTTAGGGCATAATTCATACCCAGGCATGCATATCATTGGTACCATTCAAAGGTTAGCAAGAAAAAAAAAACTCCATTGCAAAGAAGTTTGATCAGAGAATAAGAAAACTGAGGTATAATCATGTGGCTCCATGTTCATTGAAGTCCTCCTGGATTGGGGTCTCTCTGCTTCAAATCAGGGCATGGATTGAAGAGCGTAAGCTTGCAAATTATCTGGTTCCTTAAAACAGGGTTTCTTTGACCAAAGTCAACCAGTTGACTTTCTGGTCAACAGTTAATCAGGAATGGTTTCTGTGTGTGGAAAGCTTCTCATACTGACTATGTGGATGTGTTTGTTTGACTGGATTTGACTGGAAGAGATTTAATCGGGAATTTCATCAATAGCCGGAAAAATCAGAACAGTTGACTTTTGGGTCAAAATCGGAAGAATTATTCAAATATCGACTTTTGGTGGAAAACCGGTCAAATAAAGTCAAGGAAATGAGAAAAATCAAGAAATAATCAAAACTGCCAAATTTGGAAAGTTAGTTGAAATGGGAACTTGCCAAAAGAGGAAAGTTCTACACTTAAAGAATTTTTGAGTGAATTTCCAATTGGCTGGGCAGCTGACTTCAGGTTCGATTATCATGTTGAAAACGACAGAATTTTAAGACAAGCTCAACACCAAAAGTGTTCAAATCATAGCCCTCTACAATCCTCTAGTTGGGAGTTTTTCCATTTGAAGCTTGATTCAAGAGTTATGTTGGTTTGAAGTTAGAAGAAATGCATTTGTTCAAGTCATTCAGCTAGGCAGATTTTTGGTCATGACCTGGCATTTTAACAAACGCGTGGCATGCCAAATCTCTTGCTAATTTTAGAGCTCTACAAAAATGCTATGGGTTCAAACTTGATATGCTTCCATTCTTTGCCATGCCATCTATACAACAAGCCAAGAATTGAGCCATTGTGATAAATATTGAAACAATTACAAGCTTCCAAAGTCGTTGTTTCGTAAAGCCAAAGTCTTGCATCCGGCTGGGCACAATTTCAGGTCACGCGCGAGACATTTCCACAAACACATGGTGGGTTAACCTCAGGTCCAATTTTAATTCTCCACAATTCTCTATTTTGAATAACCTTGGCCCTAAACCAGTCCCTTCCATGTCCCCTTTATATTGGTCTACGGTTCACAATAATTGAGAAAGTAACGAGCGAGATATGGAGTCCCAAAGTGGTGCCCTCACAAAGGACTGTTTTAGCAAAGAAGTCAGGCCAGACCTCAGGTTGCGCGCCCAAGCATCCATACAAGTGATGTACCTCCATGTTCCATGTGTTTTGAGTAAGCTCCAAGCAGTATCCCATGACTTTCCCAACATCAAACCTCTTCTACTCCATGTGCACTTTGTTTTGAGCCCAAGATTGGAATCATTGGTGAGCCATGACAAGAGATATATGCACTTGAAGTTGGTAGCTTAGCCTAAGGTACATGGAGCTTGCATGGGTATTTTTAAGATATGTCAACATGAATAATCATTCCACATATAGCTATGCAAAGATACTGAGTTCAGAAAGTTGGCACAAGGTTTACCACAAGCTGCAATACTTGCTCATTAAGCTGACAGAGGGAATGTTACTCTACAACAATCCCACCATAACACTCAACGCACCTCCACCCCATATATAAACATATATTCTTCACAAATCTCGACACACTCTCATTTTTCTCAAAAGCATTCTCTCTTCACCCTCTTTTCTCTCGGTTCTCTCCCTCTCTTCCATTACTCACCTTCAAAAAGTTTGTTACACCTTGTAACAAACTTTAACAAACCCAACCACCAACCTCCATTACTCTTCCTCCTTCAACCTCCACCACTGCAACCATCTTCATCACCGCTATTAAACCTCCATAATCTTCATCTCCATCATTCACTTAGCCCAAGAAGTTGTAGTTGTCACTGCCATGACTATCGGATCAACCTCGTCACCACTACTATGACTTCACTTGAAGCAATGCTCTACTCCTCTGATGCTGCGTAATACCTCGAGTTTACTTCTCACGGTTCAAGCACCAGCTACAATCTCGATCCATCATCTCTTTCGAACGTGAGCTTGTGGAGTTCGGAGGCGCTTTCCTCATCTTTTGATTCAAGAACTCCTCCAGGTAAAACATAAAACAAAAAACTCTCTCAGCATCATTATGACATGCATAAATCTCGCGCATCTGAAACGCGTTCACTGCTTGTTACGCTTATGTGAAGCTTCATCCATTCTTGCTCTTGATCCATACGAATCTGATGCTTATTTGTGTGTGTGAGTCAAGCATTTGAATGCTGAGAATGTAGGTTCGTTTCACGACACTTGGATGTTGCTTTGTTAATTTTTGATTAGTTAGGGTCTGTGAAATTGATTTCGGTTTGCATGTTATAGCTAGAGTTAGACAAATCTAATGCTAGATCTGGAATCTGTGGAAAAATCCGAGTGAACCGATGGTTCCGTTTTTGATTTCTGAGGAACTGTGGCGAGCGCCGCCGTGAACCTGGTCGAAGAAGACGACCGGAGCCCTAGCTCCGGCGTCTCTATTTTTGTTCTGACTTTCTCTCCGTTCGCTGATGTGTCGCGCGGCCGATGGTCCTTTTCTCCAATTATTTTGTGGCTTTTGTCTTATTCAAATGATTAATTGATGCGTTGGCTGGTTATGACTGGTGAGTGTATGCTTTTTGTCTTATTCCACTTAAATGCACTTGACCAGTTGATATATATGTTTGCTTCTTAATGTACGTTGCTGATGAAAAAATTGGAATCATAATAAAAAACAAATGAAACACATGCTGAATAAATGAAATAAAGTGGAGTTGAGTTGTGAACATTGGGCCATAGCGCACTTGGGCCTTGCCCTGTCCCTGAAATACACCCCTCATGTACTAGTGTACCAACAGCTTAATGACTATGGGCCTGAGCGCCCCGCTTTTTCCACCCCCTGTTTTGGGCCCGTTTCGGCTGTTAACAATGTTTTAGCTCATTAGAAAATTGCTATTGCACCTCCCTGCAGTATAGATTAGAGGTTCATTTTCTTATTTTTGTCTTGCTTCTATTTTTAGCTCATAATTCCAATTTTTTTAAATCAAATAAAAAAGCATAAAATCAATGTTAGATCTTAGTTCTCTTCATATAATAGCTTTTCACTTTTAGTTAATAAAAACATGATAGAACCTTTATTATTTTTGTTAGATTTTTGGGTGATCATTGACAAAAAAAATCTCATGAAAATAGTAGACTTTAGGTTAATTTTGACATTAATCCTTTGAATTCTCCTTCATAAAAACCATATGAAAATGATAGTATTTTTTAGTTTAATTTTGCACTTATGTTTGAATTGCTTTTGTACCATTTATATGTGGATTTCTATATGACTTTTTGTGTGACTTTGTTACTTGACTTTGGCCATATTTTTGGCCTATTTTAGACCCCTTTTGAACATAAATAGGAATTACAACTTAGACTAGAACTTAGAGATAGTTCCCTTCTTTCATTCTTTTCCTTTCCAACTTTTAAAATACTTAATAAAAAATCGATGAAGATCATACCGTTGCTTTATTTCATGGTAGGAAAGAAATGATTGAGGCGTAGGCCTCGAGGTATGTTCTTTCCTACTTAACGGAGAAGAAATGATTGAGGTGTGAAGCCTCGGTGTATTTCTTAACCGTTATTTAGAGAAACGATTGTGGCGTAGGCCTCGATGTGCATTCTCTAAATATTCATAAAAAACTCTTTTTGTATCTCTTTTACTTAGCGGAGAAGAAATGATTGAGGTGTGAAGCCTCGATGTATTTCTCAACCGTTATTTAGAGAAACGATTGTGGCGTAGGCCTCGATGTGCGTTCTCTAAATATTCAAAAACAAACAAAAAAACTCTTTTGGTATGATCTAAGTCACAAAGTAAAATCCCCATAAAAAACACCAACCAAAAACACTTCAAAAAAACCTAATAAAGGCTCAGAGCTAATCAAAGTGAGGAAGTGATGCGAGACCTTGTAGTGGGTTCTCGTCATCATGGAATTACCCTTAAAAGATACAAACCAACCTCTTTTTCTTCTTTCTAAGGGCAAGTTATCTCCGCTCCATTGCATCCTAGGCTGTCCCCTTGTGCAAGAGCGAGAGCGTTAACGCCGCCCAACTAAAAAACACAAAAACAAACAGAAAATCTTTAGCCGAGCTACGGTAACTCTGATTCCTGAAAAGGATACGTAGGCAGCGGGGTAGGGCCCGTGCGAGTACAATTCTTTATTTTCCCTACATTTTGCATTCATTCCGCATTTAGACATAGACATAGTTATACACCCTTTAGATAGAAACAAACGTAGGTGGATACCATCGAGTACGATGGGCGTGAGGGGTGCTAATACCTTCCCCTTGCGTAACCGACTCCCGTACCTTGATTCTCTGGTCGCAAGACCCTGTTCCTTCCTCTGTAGGTTATCCGGTATTCCTTTCCCTTATGGGATAAATATATTGGTGGCGACTCTGTTCATTTTTCGCGAGCGTGCGACAGCTGGCGACTCTGCTGGGGATGTTGCTAGACCTGTTGCTGGTCCATCCTTAGTGAGTCGATCCTAGCCTGCGTTTGTTTGTTTATTTACTGGGTGTTTATTTGTTTTCATGTCTATACCTTGTATATATGTTTGCATGTTTATTTTTTCTGCTTGCATATCATGTTTATTTCTGTTTGCACATCATGCATATGGATTATATTCTGTGTTCCTTGGGGTCTTCTGTTCTGTTTTGCAGGTTGGGTGGGATTGTTTCTATGCGGTAAAAGGCCCAATACCCAGGCCAGAGTGACACATAGGATACCTAGGATAGAGTGGATAGTCATGACGCCGATGAGATGTCAGGTCTTGTCTAGTGCGATCATGAGACCCACGCCCAGTCGAGGTCCAAATGGGGTATCATTGTTGGCATGTAGATGCAACAACATTGGTGCCTCAGGAGGACTGATAACGCTGGTTGCCATTTTGACCTACCCTGACCTAGACTACACCCGTGAGTGGGGAGGGATATACATGACAGGTACCGTTGGTGACTATTTGGTTCTGTTGGTGACTAGTTGGTTCTGGTTGTTGACTGTTTGGTTCTATTGGTGATTATGGTTCTTCTGGCTCTCTGATCTATGCCGGACCTTTGATCCTATGATATCTTCTTGCTCAGAATTATTGCCTTAGTCCCTCTATGCCGTGGGGACCCAATCTGCATCATTTTCATCATAGCATGTTTACATTTCAAAAAAAAAAAGGAAAAAAAAAAAGAGAGAAAAAGAAAAGAAAGAAAAGAAAGAAAAGAAAAAAGTTAATTCTCATTTGCATGTCATTTTTTTCAGGGTATCCAGAAAATATCAATCTCTGTCAAGAATGGATAACAACGTGACCGTCAATCAAGGGGCTACAAGGCGCACACACACTTATACTTTCCATCGTGAGGGTATGGTTCAATTGGGGCAATTGGGTGAATTGGTCACTGGTCATAATGAAACAGTGTTCAGTGACAACTATGGCAACATATTATCTCTTCTGTACTCGCGTGTCGACGAATGGGCCTTATCTACTCTTCTTCAGTTCTACGACCCAGATATCCGTTGTTTCACATTTTCAGATTATCAGCTAGCTCCCACTCTCGAAGAGTACTCTTGCCTCCTCAACATCAAGATTCAACACAGAGTGCCTTTTGTTTGTGTCCCAGAGAAACCTAGGTTGGATTACATTGCCAACGCTCTTTATTTGAGCTTGGGAGATGTTCATGATAACTGGAAGGAGAAGGGTGATACACATGGCTTCTACATGAGTTTCCTGGTTGAAAAAGCTCAAGAATTTGCCGACAAAGGGATATGGGAGGCTTTCAATGCTATTTTGGCCGCTCTAATCTACGGAATTGTGATGTTTCCCAACATTCACAAGTTCGTGGACTTGGCTGCTATATGTCTTTTTATGGACAAGAATCCAATACCCACCCTATTGGCTGACACGTATTATTCTATTCACTCTCGGCATGGTAAAAGGGGGGCTATTCGAGGTTGCTTGCCGCTGTTATATAAATGGTTCAAATCTCACTTGCCTGCTAGTGGTCCGTTTGTTACCTCTACTCAGAAATGGTCTCAGAGAATCATGGGACTTACTGCAAACGACATCGTATGGTATCAATTCCGAACAGGTATATCTGAAGTCATTATCAGGTGCGGAAACTTTGGTAACGTCCCGCTCATTGGGACAAGAGGATGTATTAACTACAACCCAGTTCTAGCTCTTCGTCAGTTGGGCTATACCATGAAGAGTGGGCCTTCGGATAGGGAGATTTACCAATCCGTATACTTTGAGAGGGGAGCTGACCCTATAGCGCTTGAGGAAATCAGGAAGGCCTGGAATAACATTCATATAGGTGAGAGATCCACTCTGGGAGCCAAGAATGCCATTGCTATGGAACCCTATACCGATTGGGTTAAGAAGAGAGTCAAGACACTTTTGTTACCATTCCCGGAAGTTCCTCTCTTGTATGCACAACCTCCGAAGATATCAGAAACTATGGTATCAAGAGAACGTTTTGACCAGGTCCGCGTCGCCAATTTGAGACTGAAAGAGAAAGATAGGGATATGGATTTGAAGCGCTACTTCCTTAAACAGACAAAGAATGAACTGGCCCGTGAACTTAAAACTCTCAAAGGGGAGTCTTCTCAAGCCAGGAAGAGAGTTAGAACTGAAAAGGACGGAAAAGCTGTTGTTGCTCCTACTGAAGACCCTCAAAAGGTTATAGAAAAGGCTATAAAGGAAGAAAAAGAGAAGCTCAGACGAGAGTATCAAGAAGACCTGAAAGCCCACAAGCTCCGACTGGAGAAAGAAACCAAGTATGAGTTGAGGACCATGAAGAAGAAACTGGAAGAAGAGACCACTCAGAGAATAGCCCTTGAGACCCAACTGAAAGGAAGTCATCTCCGCACCGCCCGACTAGCTGAAGAGAATGTCAAGCTCAGAGACCAAATGATGAGTGAAGCAAATGCACTTGAGAAGACCTATATCCCAGAATGCAAAGGGTGTGACGAACTTAGGGATTGCTGCAAGAATCTAGACACACAGTTATTCCGAAAGGATGAAGTGATCCAAAGCCTTGTCAAAGGAAGAGATCGGGAGGCGACTAAGAAGCTATTTGACGAAACAAAGAAGTGGAGTGATGCCCATTTCAGACAAGGAGGGCCTTTGTTCTACATTGAGATGAATTGATAATTGAATTTTGTTTGTAGATCACCACCAGATTTGTTGGATGGGGTCTCTATTGCTCTTTGTATTTGAACATTGTTATTTGTGTTTGAACCCACTCGCCTTAGGGGGCTATTATGAATGAAATGAATTGCTTTCCGTTTCCACTTGATATCTCTCTCGTCACGTTGCTATTTGTTCTTGACTATCAATCTTACTTTGGATACCCTGAAAATGACACAACACATCATATGCACACATGCACTCATACATTCACATTATCACATTGCATTTTTCAGGTTATTGCACAAGAAACTAATTGGGGTCCTTTCCAACAACAGATTTCTTTCCCGACGACGAAGCTGACTTTCTTACATCCTTACCGCACCAGGAGTAACGAGAGAATCATGGAACAATTTGAACAGAATCAAGCCGCCCTTCGTAGGGATATGGATGTTATGGGGGAAAGAATGGCCCAACTTATGGAGACTCTCCATGCCGTCGTTCAAGGACAGGATGAACTCAGAAAGAGCGTCGCTAGTTTGGTCAAAGATACCCCTACCAATTCTGCTGACGGAGGGGTGAAAACTAAAGAAACTCCTGTTAATGAGACACTGAAAGTAGTGGACGACCACCATGAGGTTATTGATCTTGAACATGATCTTACTGCTGAGTTGACTGAGACTGCTAAGATGTACCAAGCTCTCGAAGAACGCCTTAAGGCTGTTGAAGTTGCCAAAACTTCAAGTTTTAACACTGCTGCTATGTGCTTGGTACCTGGGATTGTTATTCCCCCGAAGTTCAAGGTGCCAGATTTTGATAAGTACAAGGGAGTTACCTGCCCAGAGACTCACATTCGTTCCTACTGCCGTAAGATGGCCGCTCACGCTGAGAACGAACCTCTGCTTATGCACTTCTTTCAGGATAGTCTCACTGGAGCCCCGTTGGAATGGTACATGAAACTTGAGAGGTCTAATGTCAGTACTTGGGGACAACTTGTCGACGCCTTCTTGAAACAATACCACTACAATACTGCTATGGCTCCCAGCCGTGCCCAGCTACAAAATATGTCACAGAAATCTGAGGAGTCTTTTAAAGAATACGCCCAGAGGTGGCGTGAACTTGCGTCCCGTGTCCAACCTCCTCTTTTGGACCGCGAGTTGATTGATCTGTTTATGGGGACTCTGAAAGGGCCGTATCTTCAGCACATGGTTAGTAATACTTCTCCTTCCTTTTCGGATGTGGTCATCATTGGTGAGAGGGTTGAGAACTGTGTCAAAGCTGGTACCATTCAAGGTGTTACTAATCCTAGCAACTCTAGTGGTAATGGTAAGAAGCCGTATTCTGGGTTTGTGAAGAAGAAGGAAGGTGAGACTAGCACTGCCTCTGTTGACCAAGGTCGAGCTCCTGCATATTCTGCTGTTCCACCTCCTTATTATCCGATGCCTTATGCTGTTCCAGGTCCGTATGTCCCTCAAGCATATGCTGCTGCTCTTCCACAACCATGGATGGCACCCCAACAGCCTTTCGTACCACAACAACGAGCTGCTGTTTCTCAGAATCGCCAACAGAATCCTAGGCCTCAAGGTCAAAGAGGTCCACAGAGGCAAAGATACCCTGACAGGCGTATAGATCCGGTTCCAATGCCGTATGCTCAGCTTCTTCCCCAATTACTTGCTGGTCAATTAGTGCAACTCCGCGAAATGGGTCCTCCACCTGACCCTCTTCCTCCTGGGTATGATGCGAATGCTCATTGTGAATTTCATTCTGGGGCTCCCGGCCACACAATTGAGAAATGCAGGGCATTCAAGTGGAAAGTCCAGGATCTTCTCGATGACAAGCTCATCTCGTTCACTCCTACTGGTCCTAATGTGCAGAATAATCCTATGCCTCCTCATGCCGGTGCGACCAATGCTATTGAGTTATGTGATGATCAGATCCTAGTGAGTGATGTTAATGAGGTAAGGATGCCGCTAGCAGTTGTCAGAGAGTATCTTATGCAACAAAAGGTTTTGAGTGAACTACATGACTACTGTTTGCAATGTTCTTCTAATCCTGAGGAATGCATTAGGTTGAGAGAGGAAATCCAGAAACTAATGGATGAAGGTGTTCTTAGAGTGGAAAGGGTTGTTCCTGTCGAAAATGTGGCTACTTTAGAGATCCCTTACTACCCTGCTGAGATATCAAAGACTCAGGGCACTTCTTTGGTCATTCATGCTCCGAGTACTCCTTTGGTCGTTCAAGCTCCGAGGACTCCATTGGTTATTCAGGTTCCAAATGTTCCTTCGACTCCTTCAACCTCTTCTATTGTTCCCTCTCCTGTGAATGATTCTAAGGCTGTTCCTTGGAGTTATAATGCCGTGTATATTCGAGGGAAGAAATATGATTGTCCTCCAGTGGGTAATTCGAGCATCACTAATATTACTGGCACTAGTGGCATTACCCGTAGTGGTCGGATCTTTGCTGCCCCTCCTCCGCTTCCTAAAGAGACCAATAAAGAGGCTAGTACACAAGCAAAAGGAAAGCAAGTTGCTGTTGACCCTCCTGTGACACGTAATGCACAAGATGCCGAGCAACTCTTGAAAATCATTAAGAAAAGTGATTACAAAGTGATTGACCAACTTGATCAGACCCAAGCCAAGATCTCCATCTTGTCTCTCTTGGTGCATTCCGAAGCTCATCGTGATGCTCTGATGAAGGTTCTGGCTTCCGCTCATGTAACTCAAGACATTACCGTGCCTCAGTTTGAAGGGGTTGTGACCAACATTGCTGCTGGTAATTGTCTGGGTTTTTCTGATGATGAGCTTCCATCTGAGGGTAGAGCACACAACAAAGCGTTGCATATCTCCGTCAAGTGTCTGGATGCTGTGTTGTCTCGAGTTCTGATTGATACCGGTTCTTCTCTTAATGTGATGCCCAAGACTACTTTGTTTAAGCTGAGTATGGATGGGATTATGATGAGACCATGCACTATGAGTGTCAGAGCGTTTGATGGCTCCAGAAGGTCCGTAGAAGGGGAAATTGATCTGCCTGTTTTGATTGGCCCTCACATGTTCTATATTGCCTTCTATGTCATGGATATAAGTCCTTCATACACTTGCCTCTTGGGTCGTCCTTGGATCCATGCTGCTGGGGCTGTGACATCTACCCTCCATCAGTGTTTGAAATTTGTTGTGAATGACAAGATTGTTGTGATCACTGGTGAAGAGGATTTGATCGTCAATAATCTGGCGTCATACCGTTATGTTGAAGTGGAGGGAGAGATACAAGAGACACCTTTTCAGGCCTTAGAGATTGTGTCGGTTGATAAACTCCCCGTGGTTGAAAATAAGAAAGAACTCGGAGCACCCCTCTCGTCTCTGAATGATGCTAAGGCCTTCTTAAAAGCTGGTACTCCCCATAGTGCCTGGGGCAAGCTGATTGATGTTCATGAGAAGCGAGACAAGTATGGCCTTGGGTATCAACCATCTTCCTCTACTCAGCTCAGCATGATTCCTGGAAAGAAGGTGATTCCCCCCATCTCTCAAGTGTTCATCAGTGCAAGCACCAGTTCTGGAAGTCAGGTTCTCGCCGTGGATGATGATGATGAAGAAGATCTCTCCAGATTCATTTGCCATGCTGCGCCTGGACAGGAGCTCAACAATTGGACTATCTTGGACGTCCCCAGAGTCACTTTTATGGAGATGTAATTTTCTTGTTTCGATAAGTCATATGCTTCGCCCTAAGCATTTTGACCGCTTGTATAAAGAAGGGCCCCCATGTTGTTTCAATTTGTTTAATATTGAATGAAAATCATATCTTCGCATGCAATTACTGTTCCATTTCTTTCATTTTTGTTTTTTTACTTTAAAATTTTTTTTCAAAAATGGCAAAGCTTTTCTTTTCCCTTTTCTTTTTATGTGTTGCATTCTAAGGCATAAATCATCCATCGTGCAGATCTGGCTCGAATTCCATCAAAAATGATAATGTTACAGTTCCACGTCTTAATATCCTTGAGAATCCAATTGACCAAGCTGATGAGGATAGTGGGGAAGATTGTGAAGTCCCCGAGGAATTGGCAAGGCTTTTGAGACAAGAAGAGAAATCTATTCAGCCACATCAGGAAGCCATAGAAATCGTCAACCTCGGTACAGAAGAAGCAAAGAGAGAAGTCAAGATAGGTGCCGCTTTGGAAAGTGATGTAAAAAGAAGGTTGATTGAGTTGCTTCGAGAGTATGTTGATATCTTCGCCTGGTCATATGAAGACATGCCTGGTTTAGACACGGATATAGTTATGCACAGGCTACCTCTCAAACCAGAATGTCCGCCGGTAAAACAGAAACCACGAAGAACTCGACCTGATATGGCTTTGAAAATCAAGGAAGAAGTTGAAAAACAGTTGAAGGCTGGTTTCTTATCTGTGTGTGAGTACCCTCCTTGGATTGCAAATATAGTACCTGTTCCTAAGAAGGACGGAAAGGTACGCATGTGTGTTGACTACCGAGATTTGAATAGGGCAAGTCCGAAGGATGATTTCCCTCTGCCTCATATTGATGTGCTAGTCGACAACACTGCTCAGTATTCGGTGTTCTCCTTCATGGATGGTTTTTCTGGCTATAATCAAATAAAAATGGCTCCTGAAGATATGACCAAGACTACTTTTACCACTCCGTGGGGTACGTATTGTTATAAGGTGATGCCTTTTGGTCTTAAGAATGCTGGTGCAACATATCAACGAGCTATGGTGACCCTTTTCCATGATATGATCCATAAGGAGATTGAGGTGTACGTCGATGATATGATCGCAAAATCCCAAACTGAGGAGGAACATTTGATGTATCTTGAGAAACTGTTTGCTCGTTTGCGTAAATTCAAGTTGAGGCTTAATCCAAACAAGTGCACTTTCGGAGTGCGATCTGGAAAATTACTTGGATTCATTGTGAGCCAACGAGGGATTGAGGTCGACCCTGACAAAGTAAGAGCAATACAGAATATGCCAGCACCAAAGAATGAAAAAGAGGTCCGAGGGTTCCTTGGGAGATTGAACTACATAGCCAGGTTCATTTCTCATCTCACTGACACCTGTGAACCCATCTTCAAACTGCTGCGCAAGAATCAAGATATCCGTTGGGATGATCATTGTCAAGAAGCTTTTGAGAAGATTAAACAGTATCTCCAAGAGCCGCCAATTCTCATGCCTCCGGTTCCTGGGAGGCCGCTTCTTATGTACTTGACTGTGCTTGAAGGATCTATGGGGTGTGTGTTGGGCCAACATGACGAGTCTGGTCGAAAAGAGTGCGCCATTTATTACCTGAGCAAAAAGTTTACCGATTGTGAATCCCGCTACTCACTGCTCGAGAAAACTTGCTGTGCTTTGGTATGGGCCGCTCGCCGACTGAGGCAGTATATGTTGACTCACACCACCCTATTGATCTCCAAAATGGACCCGATAAAGTACATCTTTGAAAAACCGGCCCTTACAGGAAGACTAGCCCGGTGGCAAATGCTTTTATCAGAATATGATATCCAGTATGTCACACAGAAGGCCATCAAAGGAAGTGTCCTTGCGGATCATCTTGCTCATCAACCATTGGAAGAATATCAGTCAATGAAGTTTGACTTTCCTGATGAGGATATCATGAAACTAGATGATAATGAAGGACCCGAGCCAGGAGAGCGATGGACTCTCACGTTCGATGGTGCATCAAACGCTATGGGCCATGGTATTGGGGCAGTTTTGACTTCTCCTCATCAAACTCACGTTCCTTTCACAGCTAGAATATGCTTTGATTGCACAAACAATGTCGCGGAATACGAAGCTTGCATAATGGGTCTCGAAGCGGCCATTGATATGAGGATTAAGATCCTTGAGGTTTATGGGGATTCCGCCTTGGTTATACATCAAGTGAGGGGTGATTGGGAAACTCGACACCCCAATTTAGTTCCTTATAAGGACTATATCTTGGAGTTGCTGCCCGCTTTCGAGGAAATCACTTTCAATCACATCCCCCGAGAGGAAAATCAATTGGCAGATGCTTTGGCTACTTTGGCGGCTATGTTCAGAGTTAGCTCCCCTAAAGAAGTGCCAGATATAAGGATCCTCCGTTACAAAGAGCCCGCCCATGTGTTCCCTGCTCACTGCCTCACTACCGAAGATGTGTATGATGAAAAGCCATGGTATTACGACATCAAGAGGTATGTTGAGAAGCAAGAGTATCCCGAAGATGCTACGATTGGTGATAAGCGAACGCTTCGAAGGTTAGCATCCAAATTCTTCTTGTCAGGAGACATCCTGTACAAAAGAAACTATGATTCAGTTTTGCTCAGATGCGTGGATAGACACGAAGCAGAATTGATCATGCGGGAAATTCACGAAGGATCTTTTGGAACTCATTCCAGTGGACATTCTATGGCCAAAAAGATTTTGCGAGCAGGGTATTATTGGATGACAATTGAAAGTGATTGTTATGTGTATGTGAAGAAATGTCACAAATGTCAGGTGTATGCTGACAGAATTCATGTCCCTCCAACTCCTCTGAATGTCCTGACGTCGCCTTGGCCCTTTGCTATGTGGGGCATAGACATGATTGGACGGATAGAGCCACAAGCTTCAAATGGACACAGATTTATTCTTGTTGCTATCGACTACTTCACCAAATGGGTTGAAGCTGCTTCTTACAAGAACGTAACCAAGCAAGTCGTTACTCGCTTCATCAAGAAAGAGATCATATGCCGATATGGGGTTCCAAACAAGATCATCACTGACAATGGGTCCAATCTTAATAACAAAATGATGGCAGAGTTGTGTGAAGAGTTCAAGATTGAACACCACAATTCATCACCCTATCGGCCAAAAATGAACGGCGCAGTCGAAGCTGCTAACAAGAATATAAAGAAGATTGTCCAGAAGATGGTTAGAACGTATAAAGATTGGCATGAGATGTTGCCATTTGCTTTGCATGGCTATAGAACTTCTGTCCGTACTTCAACTGGGGCAACTCCCTTCTCTCTTGTCTACGGCATGGAGGCCGTACTACCTGTTGAAGTGGAAATTCCTTCGTTGAGAGTCTTGATGGACGCCAAACTCGATGAAACAGAATGGGTTCAAACGAGGCTTGATCATCTCAATCTAATTGAAGAGAAACGCTTATCGGCTATCTGCCATGGCCAGTTGTATCAAAAGAGGATCAAGAAAGCGTATGACAAGAAGATTCGGCCTCGAGAATTCCACACAGGTGACCTAGTCGTAAGGAAGATCTTGCCAATTCACACTGATCCAAGGGGCAAATGGACTCCCAACTATGAGGGACCATACATTGTGAAGAAAGCATTTTCAGGTGGTGCTTTAATTCTGACCAAGATGGATGGGGAAGACGTTCCGCTTCCAGTCAATTCAGACTCAGTCAAAAAATACTACGCATAAAAGACCTGCTAGGTCGACGTACCTAGGCAAAATAAGGGCATCCCGGCAAACCAAAAGGGTTTGGGCAAAAATTAGGGATAAAACAAAAAAGAATAACCCGCTAAGTTGAAAACCCGAAAGGGCGACTTAGGCAAAAAGGGGTATCCCGCTGGATTGAAAACCCGAAAGGGCGATCCAGGCAAAAGTTAGGGATCAAAAGCGAGAGGCTGCAGTCTGAATATCCTTCACAAAGACCACTATACGCCCTTGGCAGAACGGACAGATCAATCCAACCGCTACCCTTCTGAAGCAAAGCATTGAGAGGATCAAGGATATGGGAACTGTAGCAATATCAGTTTTAATGGAAATCCGAGCATTTCTCTTTGCCATTTTGCTCTTTACATTTTGTATTTTCCTTTTCGCAACTACCTCATTTAGGAGTTGCTTCCCTGTACAGAAGCCTATTCACAGGCATTCCATCAATAAAATGATCTTTCGATGCAAAAGCTTTATTTCTTTCTTTTCATTTTTGCGCGTGCGAGGTGTGATTTAATTCGTTATTAAACATTGCATTGAAAGCATGGGGAATAATAATCACAAAATCAAACGAAACATGATGTTACATAAACATGAAAGTGCTCTGAGGGGCAACATTTGCGTCCAAACGTTGTCTTCTGTGCAGGTTGCAGGTTCTAGCCGTCATCTTGGCTCATAGTATGTCACCAAGGTCATCATCATCCCGCATGAAAGTTCGAAAGTATAATTCATCAGTACTGGCAAGCACGGAGCACATGAAAGGGTCCATACCCCTATTTCATATGGCAGACGAGGAATGGTCTCTCAAAACTCGTGATTCCCCAAGCGGCTTAGGATGTAAGGA
Source organism: Vicia villosa (assembly GCF_029867415.1). Taxonomy (NCBI): domain Eukaryota; kingdom Viridiplantae; phylum Streptophyta; class Magnoliopsida; order Fabales; family Fabaceae; genus Vicia; species Vicia villosa. The sequence goes on from NC_081181.1 coordinate 174,721,749, forward strand.
AAGTCGAGCAAAATCACTTCACCCCCAGCAGGGCTATGTTCCAACCCTCAACGCAGTTACCAATAATCTTTGGTACTGTAGGGTTCCAATGTCAATTCACGATGATGGGTCAAGATCACAAAGCAACGGACCCCAATGATCCTACTCTCCGGTTCCCTCACTAATGCCTTTATTTGGCACTCTTTGCATATAGAATCCATTGCATATAGCATTTGCATCCTCAAAAGCGTAGCATATCCATCAAAATGGAACATTACGCCATAGAAAAAGTCAAATATGCATACAAAGCATAAGCCAGATAATACAAATCACCCCTCAATCAAGCCGATGGTGCATCCTCACAGAAGTTGTCATCCGTATAAACTTCACTTGATATCTATTACTCCATCACAAATCTCTTCCAGCCATGGTGCCGATACCTGGTATCCCAATCCCCAGTAATTCAATTTACCAAACCCCTCAAACACTCGTCTGTGTCATTCTTTCGATGCTCGTCTGTATCTCTTTGTGATGCTCGTCTGTGTCATTCCTCCGATGCTCGTCTGTACCTCTTTTGATGCTCGTCTGTGTCATTCCTTCGATACTCGTCTGTACCTCTTTTTGATGCTCGTCTGTGTCATTCTTTCGATACTCGTCTGTGTCTTCTTTTTGATGCTCGTCTGTGTCATTCTTTCGATACTCGTCTGTGTCTTCTTTTGATGCTCGTCTGTGTCATTCTTTCGATACTCGTCTGTATCTTCTTTTGATGCTCGTCTGTGTCATTCCTTCGATACTCGTCTGTACCTCTTTTTGATGCTCGTCTGTGTCATTCCTTCGATGCTCGTCTGTATCTCTTTTTGATGCTCGTCCGTGTCGTTCTTTCGATGCTCGTCCGTACCTCTTTTTGATGCTCGTCTGTGTCATTCTTTCGATACTCGTCTGTGTCTTCTTTTGATGCTCGTCTGTGTCATTCTTTCGATACTCGTCTGTGTCTTCTTTTGATGCTCGTCTGTGTCATTCTTTCGATACTCGTCTGTATCTTCTTTTGATGCTCGTCTGTGTCATTCCTTCGATACTCGTCTGTACCTCTTTTTGATGCTCGTCTGTGTCATTCCTTCGATGCTCGTCTGTATCTCTTTTTGATGCTCGTCCGTGTCGTTCTTTCGATACTCGTCTGTGTCTTCTTTTGATGCTCGTCTGTGTCATTCTTTCGATACTCGTCTGTATCTTCTTTTGATGCTCGTCTGTGTCATTCCTTCGATACTCGTCTGTACCTCCTTTTGATGCTCGTCTGTGTCATTCCTTCGATGCTCGTCTGTATCCTCTTTTGATGCTCGTCTGTGTCATTCTTTCGATACTCGTCTGTATTCTCTTTTGATGCTCGTATGTGTCATTCTTTCGATACTCGTCCGTATCCTCTTTTGATGCTCGTATGTGTCACTCTTTCGATACTCGTATGTATCTCCCTCAAAAAAACAACTGTCTATGTCACTTTATCTTTCTGTCAAACCTACCCCTATCCCAATCATTTCCATGTAAATATCAATCCCTTTGAGAACCCTGTATTGGCACTTTGGCTACGTTACAAGCGATCACCGTTTTTCCAATTACTCACTGTAAATATATCCACCAACAAAACAAATTCTCTTTCCCCAGCAGATATCAAAACAAAAACAGAATAACGACCCCCACCATCATTTCAGGACAAATTTCAGGTCTTGGTATTTAATCTTCTTCTACCTCGAATGTTCGAAAGGCTAACGCCAATCTCCCCTTCAGGTATAAGACGATTAAATAGGGGCAGCTGTCATACCCCAAATTTGTCCTACCCCTTAACTTCTAACTGGCTCAGGCTTTGCATTCATGTACATACATCACTTAGGGCATAATTCATACCCAGGCATGCATATCATTGGTACCATTCAAAGGTTAGCAAGAAAAAAAAAAACTCCATTGCAAAGAAGTTTGATCAGAGAATAAGAAAACTGAGGTATAATCATGTGGCTCCATGTTCATTGAAGTCCTCCTGGATTGGGGTCTCTCTGCTTCAAATCAGGGCATGGATTGAAGAGCGTAAGCTTGCAAATTATCTGGTTCCTTAAAACAGGGTTTCTTTGACCAAAGTCAACCAGTTGACTTTCTGGTCAACAGTTAATCAGGAATGGTTTCTGTGTGTGGAAAGCTTCTCATACTGACTATGTGGATGTGTTTGTTTGACTGGATTTGACTGGAAGAGATTTAATCGGGAATTTCATCAATAGCCGGAAAAATCAGAACAGTTGACTTTTGGGTCAAAATCGGAAGAATTATTCAAATATCGACTTTTGGTGGAAAACCGGTCAAATAAAGTCAAGGAAATGAGAAAAATCAAGAAATAATCAAAACTGCCAAATTTGGAAAGTTAGTTGAAATGGGAACTTGCCAAAAGAGGAAAGTTCTACACTTAAAGAATTTTTGAGTGAATTTCCAATTGGCTGGGCAGCTGACTTCAGGTTCGATTATCATGTTGAAAACGACAGAATTTTAAGACAAGCTCAACACCAAAAGTGTTCAAATCATAGCCCTCTACAATCCTCTAGTTGGGAGTTTTTCCATTTGAAGCTTGATTCAAGAGTTATGTTGGTTTGAAGTTAGAAGAAATGCATTTGTTCAAGTCATTCAGCTAGGCAGATTTTTGGTCATGACCTGGCATTTTAACAAACGCGTGGCATGCCAAATCTCTTGCTAATTTTAGAGCTCTACAAAAATGCTATGGGTTCAAACTTGATATGCTTCCATTCTTTGCCATGCCATCTATACAACAAGCCAAGAATTGAGCCATTGTGATAAATATTGAAACAATTACAAGCTTCCAAAGTCGTTGTTTCGTAAAGCCAAAGTCTTGCATCCGGCTGGGCACAATTTCAGGTCACGCGCGAGACATTTCCACAAACACATGGTGGGTTAACCTCAGGTCCAATTTTAATTCTCCACAATTCTCTATTTTGAATAACCTTGGCCCTAAACCAGTCCCTTCCATGTCCCCTTTATATTGGTCTACGGTTCACAATAATTGAGAAAGTAACGAGCGAGATATGGAGTCCCAAAGTGGTGCCCTCACAAAGGACTGTTTTAGCAAAGAAGTCAGGCCAGACCTCAGGTTGCGCGCCCAAGCATCCATACAAGTGATGTACCTCCATGTTCCATGTGTTTTGAGTAAGCTCCAAGCAGTATCCCATGACTTTCCCAACATCAAACCTCTTCTACTCCATGTGCACTTTGTTTTGAGCCCAAGATTGGAATCATTGGTGAGCCATGACAAGAGATATATGCACTTGAAGTTGGTAGCTTAGCCTAAGGTACATGGAGCTTGCATGGGTATTTTTAAGATATGTCAACATGAATAATCATTCCACATATAGCTATGCAAAGATACTGAGTTCAGAAAGTTGGCACAAGGTTTACCACAAGCTGCAATACTTGCTCATTAAGCTGACAGAGGGAATGTTACTCTACAACAATCCCACCATAACACTCAACGCACCTCCACCCCATATATAAACATATATTCTTCACAAATCTCGACACACTCTCATTTTTCTCAAAAGCATTCTCTCTTCACCCTCTTTTCTCTCGGTTCTCTCCCTCTCTTCCATTACTCACCTTCAAAAAGTTTGTTACACCTTGTAACAAACTTTAACAAACCCAACCACCAACCTCCATTACTCTTCCTCCTTCAACCTCCACCACTGCAACCATCTTCATCACCGCTATTAAACCTCCATAATCTTCATCTCCATCATTCACTTAGCCCAAGAAGTTGTAGTTGTCACTGCCATGACTATCGGATCAACCTCGTCACCACTACTATGACTTCACTTGAAGCAATGCTCTACTCCTCTGATGCTGCGTAATACCTCGAGTTTACTTCTCACGGTTCAAGCACCAGCTACAATCTCGATCCATCATCTCTTTCGAACGTGAGCTTGTGGAGTTCGGAGGCGCTTTCCTCATCTTTTGATTCAAGAACTCCTCCAGGTAAAACATAAAACAAAAAACTCTCTCAGCATCATTATGACATGCATAAATCTCGCGCATCTGAAACGCGTTCACTGCTTGTTACGCTTATGTGAAGCTTCATCCATTCTTGCTCTTGATCCATACGAATCTGATGCTTATTTGTGTGTGTGAGTCAAGCATTTGAATGCTGAGAATGTAGGTTCGTTTCACGACACTTGGATGTTGCTTTGTTAATTTTTGATTAGTTAGGGTCTGTGAAATTGATTTCGGTTTGCATGTTATAGCTAGAGTTAGACAAATCTAATGCTAGATCTGGAATCTGTGGAAAAATCCGAGTGAACCGATGGTTCCGTTTTTGATTTCTGAGGAACTGTGGCGAGCGCCGCCGTGAACCTGGTCGAAGAAGACGACCGGAGCCCTAGCTCCGGCGTCTCTATTTTTGTTCTGACTTTCTCTCCGTTCGCTGATGTGTCGCGCGGCCGATGGTCCTTTTCTCCAATTATTTTGTGGCTTTTGTCTTATTCAAATGATTAATTGATGCGTTGGCTGGTTATGACTGGTGAGTGTATGCTTTTTGTCTTATTCCACTTAAATGCACTTGACCAGTTGATATATATGTTTGCTTCTTAATGTACGTTGCTGATGAAAAAATTGGAATCATAATAAAAAACAAATGAAACACATGCTGAATAAATGAAATAAAGTGGAGTTGAGTTGTGAACATTGGGCCATAGCGCACTTGGGCCTTGCCCTGTCCCTGAAATACACCCCTCATGTACTAGTGTACCAACAGCTTAATGACTATGGGCCTGAGCGCCCCGCTTTTTCCACCCCCTGTTTTGGGCCCGTTTCGGCTGTTAACAATGTTTTAGCTCATTAGAAAATTGCTATTGCACCTCCCTGCAGTATAGATTAGAGGTTCATTTTCTTATTTTTGTCTTGCTTCTATTTTTAGCTCATAATTCCAATTTTTTTAAATCAAATAAAAAAGCATAAAATCAATGTTAGATCTTAGTTCTCTTCATATAATAGCTTTTCACTTTTAGTTAATAAAAACATGATAGAACCTTTATTATTTTTGTTAGATTTTTGGGTGATCATTGACAAAAAAAATCTCATGAAAATAGTAGACTTTAGGTTAATTTTGACATTAATCCTTTGAATTCTCCTTCATAAAAACCATATGAAAATGATAGTATTTTTTAGTTTAATTTTGCACTTATGTTTGAATTGCTTTTGTACCATTTATATGTGGATTTCTATATGACTTTTTGTGTGACTTTGTTACTTGACTTTGGCCATATTTTTGGCCTATTTTAGACCCCTTTTGAACATAAATAGGAATTACAACTTAGACTAGAACTTAGAGATAGTTCCCTTCTTTCATTCTTTTCCTTTCCAACTTTTAAAATACTTAATAAAAAATCGATGAAGATCATACCGTTGCTTTATTTCATGGTAGGAAAGAAATGATTGAGGCGTAGGCCTCGAGGTATGTTCTTTCCTACTTAACGGAGAAGAAATGATTGAGGTGTGAAGCCTCGGTGTATTTCTTAACCGTTATTTAGAGAAACGATTGTGGCGTAGGCCTCGATGTGCATTCTCTAAATATTCATAAAAAACTCTTTTTGTATCTCTTTTACTTAGCGGAGAAGAAATGATTGAGGTGTGAAGCCTCGATGTATTTCTCAACCGTTATTTAGAGAAACGATTGTGGCGTAGGCCTCGATGTGCGTTCTCTAAATATTCAAAAACAAACAAAAAAACTCTTTTGGTATGATCTAAGTCACAAAGTAAAATCCCCATAAAAAACACCAACCAAAAACACTTCAAAAAAACCTAATAAAGGCTCAGAGCTAATCAAAGTGAGGAAGTGATGCGAGACCTTGTAGTGGGTTCTCGTCATCATGGAATTACCCTTAAAAGATACAAACCAACCTCTTTTTCTTCTTTCTAAGGGCAAGTTATCTCCGCTCCATTGCATCCTAGGCTGTCCCCTTGTGCAAGAGCGAGAGCGTTAACGCCGCCCAACTAAAAAACACAAAAACAAACAGAAAATCTTTAGCCGAGCTACGGTAACTCTGATTCCTGAAAAGGATACGTAGGCAGCGGGGTAGGGCCCGTGCGAGTACAATTCTTTATTTTCCCTACATTTTGCATTCATTCCGCATTTAGACATAGACATAGTTATACACCCTTTAGATAGAAACAAACGTAGGTGGATACCATCGAGTACGATGGGCGTGAGGGGTGCTAATACCTTCCCCTTGCGTAACCGACTCCCGTACCTTGATTCTCTGGTCGCAAGACCCTGTTCCTTCCTCTGTAGGTTATCCGGTATTCCTTTCCCTTATGGGATAAATATATTGGTGGCGACTCTGTTCATTTTTCGCGAGCGTGCGACAGCTGCGATATCAAACAACCAAGCAGGTAATTCATAATAAAAAATGTTTGCTGAGAGATCAATGGTTACAAGGGAATTATTAAAATTCACATGCTTAGTGGATGAAAATATATTGATCAAATGAAAACTTGACAATCTTAGTTCTAACCGTGATGGAGGCATTAACATATCCATGAATTATTGAGATTTCATTACCATTCTCTCTTGTAGCTTATGTTCTTGAATATTGCTTTTCTGCTAGTTTTACAACTTCAATTTTTAAGGCTTTTAACTTATCTGCCCATTTCATACATGATAACCATGTTAGGAGCAAACCCCTTTTGTAATAGCTCCTTTTTCTAATCCCACATTTTTTATTAGAAATAATACAAGTGTTTATAAATTTGATTAACACTTTTTTTGGCTTAATACCCTTTTTGGTCTCGTATGTATGCATTTGGGTCTATTTTGTTCCTCTTCCTTTTAAAAGTTCCAAATTGGTCCCTTACGTTGTCTAACAGAAACAAAATGGTCATTTCTGTCAAATAATGGCTAACGACATTAAAATAGATGACATGGATGGAGTTGTGGCTTAGTGGAATGTCTAGTCATCAGTCTTCTCCTTCCATTATTTCTGAAGCACGTTTTATAATTTTCCCCCGAAATCAACCCTCCCCCCAAAATCAATCCTAAACGAAATTGGTTCCCGAAATCCCCAATTAAAACCTAAATTGTTATCTAATCATGAGCTCTATGCGCGGGTCGTCATCATCAAATAGAAACCGAAGTGACTCACAAGTATTTAGCAGCTCTAATCTTCCATGGAAGCCTTAATGTCGTTGTGGAGACAATGCTATACTTCATAAGGGAATAACTGATAACAACTATGGAAAGCTATTTTAGGGTTGTCAATATTTTAAGGTAAGCTTTAGTTTTAGTACTGATAAGTTGAATGTTGTTAAAATGTTTATGTAATGCATACCAATTTTCGTTCTCAATATAAACAGGGACGCAATAATCCTTGTTGCGGGTTTTTTCAATGGTTCTATGAAGAAGATAGAGGTGTAATTAAGAAAACCCTTATGAAGGATCAATGAAAGATTGATGTGCTTAGTCAAGAGATGAAAGAAGCCAAAAAAAAAAGGTTGAAATTTTGAGGCGCAATAATATGGAATTAGAGGGTGTATTTGTCTCATGTATTTGTCTACATCATGTGCTTATAAGGATCTTCATGTATTTGTTTCATTCCTCTTATCTCCCTTTCCCATGCTTGTGGGTAAGTAGCCCTTCCAGCCTTCCAAATTATCTCCTTCAACAATTTTCCTGGATAATTCTTCCTGAAATTATTGCATAAGTGTCTTACATAAAATCTTTGTTCAACATTTAGTAGTAATTCATCCATTGCAGGAAGAAGACCCTGCAAAATTAAATGGAAATTTAAACAAATTGTAATTCATTCACATTATACCATAACTAAAAATGCAAAAGTAAATAGAGTGGTACCTTTTGCTGATCAGAAATGAATGTATATATTCTACATTCTTCCCTACCACCTAGATCATCAATGAGGAGTTCCAAGAACCAAGACCAACTATCTTTAGTTCCCCCTTCCACCACAACAAAAGCAATAGTTAACATCTAGTCATTGGGATTCTTCCTATGGCTGCCAAAATCTGACCTCCACAAGGTCCCTTTAAGAAGCATCTATCTAGACCAATAATAGGTCTACACAACTTGAAACTTTTTTTGCAAGCAACATAGTAAATATATAACCTCTTGAAAGAAGGCCTTTTGTCCTCAATATTTTCTTGTACTGGTGTCACATTTAACTTCACAGTTGAACCATGATTTGTCCTTAGAATTTCATGACAATAATCATATATCCTTGTATAATCTCCTAAAAATGAGCCATCAACTATATCCCTAGCTGCAAATCTGGCCCAAATTGCCTTTGTCTTATTAACCCCCACATTCCATTTCTTTTGAGCCTTCCCCTTTATATCCTTTAGTTTCAGCTTAGGATTATTTTTCAATGAGTTTTGCAACCTATTGCTAAGCCATTTTGTACTCATCATCTTCAAATTATTCCCTAGAGCAACTGTGTATAAAAACTAATTTCCTAAGTTGCCAAGTCTCCTCATTAGGCAACTTTCCACAATATGCCTCCCACTAAGAGCCTTCCTTACACACAACCTTCACTCCCTGCTTGTCATTTTTCAAAAACTTAAGAGCTCTACCACATTGGACAACATATGTTTGAATTGCTTCCATAAAGTCATCTTTTGAGTTAAAATAAGTTCCTAACTCCCATTTATAATGAGATATATCATTAACTTAAAAATGGGATCTTTTTTCTTTCTTGGTGAATCACTCTCCTCACTATCACATCCACTATCTAACTCCCCACTATCATATAAACTTCCATTCTCTTCTTCTTCTTTCCATTTCTTTTTATTACTTTCACTTTTTCCTTCATGGTTTCCATCGTATTCAACAAGATTGTCTAAGTTTTCATCAGAACAATTCTCACTCATATCAGAATCACTAAATGTAACTTCCAAAGCACTGTCATACTTGTAACTCGCATCCTCACTATCATCAGAGCTTGTAGTCTCAACACTAGCATTGTTCACACCATTCAGACCCTCAACACCAACATTATTCCCATCACATACATTCAGACCCTCAACACCAACATTGCTCCCTTCATGACATACATTCATACCCTTAATATCATCATTGTTCACACCATCAATACCTACATTTAAGTCCTTTATGACATCTTTAAAAAGATATTCAATGATGGAATCTACCTCCGGATTAACAACATCTAAAGATTCTTCCTCTATGGCTTCTTCATCCATATTTAAAGGTTCTACATCTATGGCTTCTTCCTTCACATTTAAAGGTTCTTCAATATATTCTGGTTGGGATAAGATGTGTTCTATGTAAATGTTAACTTTCAAATTTACCCTAAAGAGGTCAATTACCTCATTTGCACCATTATCATCCTTAAGAACACACATCCCAACAAAAGGGTCTTTGTAAAAGATAGTGTCTAACTCAGTGTAACCTAAATCTTTCAGAACACTAACCAATTCAAAGTATGAGCACCTATCCACATCTACATCTAACTCAATACAATTACCCCCACATAATTAGTTTTTCATAATCAACAAAGTCACCTCTATGATGAATTGTCAAAGTGATAATATCATCCATTTCTACCCAAGACAAGAAAACAAACATTACAAACAATAAAACGCAACATTACACGCAAGTATTCGTAACATAATAGCAGATTTCAAAAGGGGCAACAAAAACCTAGAAACCTAATCATTTAAAAAAAACGCAACAACATAAACACACATTCATACTAGACAACGACATGCAAACTAACCGTTTTTAGAAGTTGGGTCTTCGTTTTCCTTAAAACATCATTCGTTCTCTCTTCGTCGTCTTCACTTGAGACTTCTCACTTTGTATGCTAGGACTTCCTATTTCATTATATGTCAAGTAATAATGTTAACCAACTAATAAAATGCTAATTCAAATGACACCTCAACAATGATTTTCATTACAACACACCAATAACTTAACACTTCAACCATATTTTTAGTAATAAACTAACGTTTCTAACAGTCAGGACAAACGTGACACCATTTTAATAACGTAAGAGACCAATTTAGAACTTTTAAAAGGAAGATGACCAAAATGGGGTATGAGACCAAAAAGGGTATTAAGCCTTTTTTTAAATTTTAAAAAAGGCAACAAGATTCTCATATCAAAACTTAACTAGCATAAGAAATGCTAGGGTTATAAGTACATAACATAAGTACACCAAATTACAAAGCATGAGTACACCAGAGTAATAAAACTAACTACACCAGATGACCAGTTAGTATAAAATTACAGAACAAAAAACTGCAGCACCTAAACCAGATAACACCTAATTTGATTAACACTTAATCAAATATATTGTATATATTGGGTTGATGTAATAAAATGGGTTAAGACCCATAAAGTTTAATTTAAAATTTTTAATTAAACAATTTCTTAATAAACTTTATTAAAAATATTAAATATCTAAACTTAATTACAAAAGTTAAATATTAATTAATCATGTATTCAGCTTAAATAAAATAAATAAATATCTAAACTTAATTAAAAAAATTAAATATTAATTAATTTTCTAGAAAATTATTAATAATTAATAAATTAATTCTAGTAAGTATTTTTCCATAATTAAAAATAATTTTTTAAATCTTAATCATCAATCCATAGGAATAAAAAATGCAAAGTTCATCAAAATTAAATGACCAAAATAGCAGATTTTTTTTGTTTTGATTACACCAAAATAGCAGATTTTGTAACAGGAGATCAATTATTTAAAACACTCAAATTAAAAGAACAAAAAATGCATTAAAATCTATTTTATATGTGATTAAAATAAGAGTCAACAACTCACAACAATTTATAAAAATCTAACTATTATAGTTAACTATAAAATATTTTTACATAATAACTAAAACTCTCGGTGTGAAAATTATTCTTTTATTATTTTCACAGACATTATAAAAAAATTATTTATTTTCGCATGAAAAATAGACTTGCCTATCATAAAATAAAAAATAAAAAAATATGTTAAAACAGAATCAATCAAATATTTGAATGCTGAAGAGTCTTCCCCTCATCTTTTTTTCTCCTGTAAGTTTGCCTCCACTCTTTAGAACTGGTTACGTAATACTCTTATGCTGCCATTTCCTATCCTTGGTTGGGCCGATATTTGGAATCTCTATAGGCTTCTCGGGAATGGCCATTGCAAAACCGTCGCGGAGGCTTCTTTTATTATGGTTCTTAATGCTATTTGGTTTGCTAGGAATATGTTTAGATTTCAAAATGTCACTGTTCCGGTTTCCAAGACTATTGATTCTATTATGGAATTAGTGCCTTTGGTTGGTGGTTGCTCCTTTGTTGGCAATCCGTTAAATTTGAAGGATTTTGCTATTCTGAAGAGGTTCAGAGTCAATATTCGGCCTCCCCAAGATCCCAATTTGATTGAAGTTATTTGGAAGCCACCGCTTAGAGATTGGGTTAAAATCAACTGTGATGGTGCCTTTACTTCCTGCTCCAAGTCTGCTTGCGGCGGTATTGCTAGGAATCATGTCGGTAACTTTTTGGGTGCCTTTGCCTCGTCTTTAGAGGTCGCTAATTCTCTCATGGCCGAACTTTCGGGTGCGATGATGGCAATTGAGTTCGCTTATGAGAAGAATTGGAGCAATCTTTGGCTTGAAACCGACTCGGCGGCGGTAATCAAAGCTTTTAATCCGCCTTTCTTAGTGCCTTGGTCTATTAGAAATATATGGATAGATTGTATAAATATAGTGTCAAATTGGAATTTTGTTGTCTCCCATATTTTTCGGGAAGGTAATAGTTGTGCTGACATACTTGCTAACATATATCTTAATCTAGATGGATCTAATTTCTATTCTTCCATCTCCAATTGTGTAAGGGATGATTTTGTTAGGAATAGGCTTGGAATGCCTTTCTTTAGAATTGCTTGATCTTGATAGGGTTTTGGTTCTTGTCCCCCTATTTTTTTTTCCATTTTTCTTTATCAATGAAGAATTTCATATAAAAAAAATTATGCTTTATAAAATCTATAAATATTAATAATTAAATAATATTTTTATTACATCATTATCATCACTCACTTTTCACTCTCTGAATAAGCCTTCGCGAGTTCTACTATTTTCGAGCGCAATTTTTTCTCAATTTCTTGAAGAAACCATCAATCGACACAACAATGGTTAGTTTTTCTTTATATTTGTTAAAAAATTGTCTACCAATGTTGTCTATTTTGTTTTGTCGAATATATGTGTATTTTTCAATCGGGGTTTTGAGTTTTGAGTGATTTTTTTTTTGGTTAAAAAGATGTTTTTTTTTTTAATTGGGGTTTTTGGAAAATGTTGATTCTGAATGAATTTCTCTGAATTGGGGTTAATTTAATATATGAGTTAGGTTTTTGGGAAAAGGTTCGATTTGAATTCTTTCTGAATTAGGGTAAATAAAACATGAATGGTTAAGGGGATTTTAATTGATACAAGTTTCTTCTCTGGTTTTGGTTTTGGTGTTTTTATTTTATTTTAATTTATTCTATTACAAACATTGATTTAGATCTAACTGCATCATCAACATGAAGATACCGGTAATAATTTTAAAAAATGAATAAATTTAATGATTATATTCTGACATGTTAGAAGTTTTGAGGTGACATGTGTCGTAATGATAATATTCCGACTTTGAATGTGGAATGTAAATGCTTTTCAAAATTGGTTAGGAAATTAAGTTCAATGTATGGTTTGAGTGATTTAGTGTATTTATAAATGGTAGAATTGATCAAATGGTTTAGTGATTTAGTTTGTTTGAACCTTAGTGCAAGAAAGTCGAGGTAGTTGATTCTGAGTGTTGCCATGATATCAATCTATGCACCGTGTTTTGAATCAATTGTTTCAAAGGTTAAGTTGTTCAGTTAGAGACGTGATTGATTTTATATATAATTCATTGCTTTGTGTTTGAATGTTTATTTGTAGAACGGAAATTCTCAAAACAATTATAGAGGTGTCTGGAATAATAATAATATGCCATCCACTGCTTTTAGTCCTGGACTAATTCCTCACAGTAGTGGTCCTCACGCCTTTGCTGATAACCCGCACATACCACATCAAGTGCCGACATACTATGCTGATAACCAACAGATACCACATCAAATGCCGACATACTATGCTGATAACCGTCAGATACCACATCAAGCGCCGACACACTATGTTGATACCAGGAACTTACCGCATCAAACACCGACATATCATGTTGGTAACATGCACTTATCACAACATCCAACACCCACACACTATGCTGACAATAGGCCCTTACTACCTACTCCAATGCCAACACACTATGCTAATATTAGGCACTTGCAACATCAAATGCCGGCACACTACACTGATAATAGGTACTTGCCTCATCCAATGCCGGTACACTATGCTGATAATAGGCACTTGTTGCATCCAACGCCGGCATACTATGCTGATAATAGACACTTGCTGCGTCCAACGCAGTTGCCACATCAAACGGCAAAGCACTGTACAGATAGCAAGCACTTGCCACATCAAACGGTGGTACACAGTACAGATAACAAGCACTTGTCACATCAAACTGTGGTACACAGTACAGATAACAAGCACTTGCCACATCAAACTGCCGTACAATATGAAGATAAAATGTGCTTGCCGCATCAAATGACAAAAGAATTGGCTGATAAAATGCACTTACCGAATCCAAATCCAGAAGACTATGCTGCTAACAAGTGCTTACCACATAAAACACCAGATCACAATGCTGATAAGAGGCAGTTACCTCAGCAAACGTCAGAAGCCTATGCCGATAAGAGTACGTTACCTCAAAAAACGTCAGAAGCCTATGCCGATAAGAGGCAGTTACCTCAACAACCGTCAGAACACTCTGCTGATATGAACTTATCTCAACAAACACCTAAAGACTCTGCTGATAAGAAGTGCTTACCACATAAAACACCAGATCACAAGGCTGATAAGAGGCAGTTACCTCAACAAACGTCAGAAGCCTATGCCGATAAGAGGCAGTTACCTCATCAAACATCAGAACACTCTGCTGATAAGAACTTATCTCAACAAACACCTAAAGACTCTGCTGATAAGAAGTGCTTACCACAACAAACACCTGAAGACTGTGCTAATAAGAAGTGCTTACCACCGCTTTTACAATGTGAAATTTGTGATCTTAAGTTGAATCCCAAGTGTATGGAATTTCATAAGAAAGGAGGGAGACATCGAAGAAGGTTGCTTGAACTGCAAGAACAGTCAACGAAACATAAAACTTCAAGTGGAAAAGAGATTAGACCTAATCAAAGTTCTCAAACTAGTAATAAGAGATTACCACCGGTTGTACGTTGTGAAATTTGTGATATTCAGATATGCTTCCCCAATAGTTTGAAAACTCATAATAGGAGACGTAAACATAAAAGGTTATTATGTTGAAATACGAGAGACTAAGAGACATTTGAATAAACCGTGTGTTTTGTAAAGCACTACGGAGACTTTATTATATATAGAGAGATTACAACTAATTATATGATATAGTCGATGTGGGACTATTTTATATACAAATATTATTAACACTATATATTTACAAATATCAACACTCCCCCTCAAGCTTGAGCATATAAGTCAAATGCACCAAGCTTGCCACATATATAATTAGTTCTGGGACTTCGTAAAGATTTTGTAAACACATCTGCTAATTGATCATTGGAGTTGACAAAGCTTGTGACAATGTCGCCTGATTCAATCTTCTCTCTGACAAAGTGACAGTCTATCTCAATATGTTTGGTCCTCTCATGGAAGACTGGATTTGAAGCAATATGCAATGCAGCTTGATTATCACAAACAAGTGTCATTGGTCTTGCTTCTTCAATTTGAAGTTCTTTGAGCAACTGTTTTAACCAAATGAGTTCACATGTTGCCATTGCCATGGCCCTATACTCTGCCTCGGCGCTTGATCTTGCAACTACATTTTGTTTCTTACTTTTCCAAGATATAAGGTTTCCTCCAACAAGTACACAATACCCAGAGGTGGATCGTCTATCAATGGGTGACCCTGCCCAATCAGCATCGGAGTATCCAACTATCTGAGTATGTCCTTTATCTTCATACACGAGGCCTTTTCCCGGAGCACGTTTGATGTATCTCAGAATTCGGACAACAGCATCCATGTGTTCTTGGCAAGGAGAATTTAAGAACTGGCTTACCACACTAACTGCAAAAGAAATGTCCGGACGAGTGACTGTGAGATAATTCAACTTTCCAACCAATCTCCTATACCTTCCCGAGTCAGATAGGGGCTCCCCCTGATTGGGTAGGAGTTTGACACTTGGATCCATAGGAGTATCAGCTGGTTTAGCGTTCAACAAACCTGTTTCTTCCAAAATATCCATAGCATATTTCCGCTGAGAAATCACCAAACCATCTTTAGATTGGGCTACCTCAATACCCAAGAAATAGCGGAGTTTACCAAGATCTTTTGTCTGAAATTGATTCGAGAGATGTTGTTTTAACTGGAGTATTCCCTGCTGATCACTGCCAGTTATGACAATATCATCCACATATACAATAAGATAGACACACCCTTGGGTAGAGTGACGATAAAACACAGAATGATCAGCTTCACTACGGACCATACTAAACTGTTGTACGACAGTGCTGAATCTGCCAAACCAAGCTCTCGGAGATTGCTTAAGACCATAAAGAGACCTGTGTAGCCTACAAACCATATCTGAGGACTCCCCCTGAGCAACAAATCCAGGTGGTTGCTCCATATATACTTCCTCTTCAAGATCACCATGTAAAAAAGCATTTTTGATGTCAAGTTGATGAAGAGGCCAATGTCGAATGGCTGCAATGGCTAGAAGAAGTCTAACAGATGCCATCTTGGCTACAGGCGAGAAGGTATCACTATAATCCAACCCAAAAATTTGAGTGTATCCTTTGGCTACCAAGCGAGCCTTAAATCGATCAATCTTACCATCTGGACCAACCTTCACTGTATAAAGCCAACGACAACCTACTAAAGATTTTCCAGGGGGTAGAGGGACCAGTTCCCAAGTACCACTGCTTTGAAGAGCACACATTTCGTCAATCATTGCTTGCCTCCACTCAGGGTGAGATAATGCTTCACCTGGAGTGTTAGGAATAGAAACAGAAGACAAAGAAGACAAACAAGTATACTGCAGAGGAGAAAGACGATGATAACATAAATCAATATAATGTGGAGAAGGATTTCGTGTTTGACGTATACCTTTTCGAAGGGCAATCGGAAGATCAGACTCAGGTTGCGGGATCGGATCCAATGATGGCGAAGGCGTCAGAGGAGAGTCTGCAATGACCTCAGGGACATGTACTGTCTCAGGGATAGGTACTACCTCAGGGATAGGTGTGACAGACGTGGGTTGACGACGCTGATATGTTTGAAGTGGGCGAGAAGTGGGGGGGTCAACCGTAGGGCTAGAGTGATGGTGGATAATGGGAAATGGGACTTCCGGAAGAGGTGTGGGAGTACTATCCTGAAGGGGTTCCGGAGTTACTTGGCTGGACTCGAAATATGGAACAGACTCGAAGAAAGTAACATCGGCCGATACGAGGTATCGTTGTAGAGTATGTGAGTAGCAACGATAACCTTTTTGGGATCGATGATAACCAAGAAAGACACACTTTAGTGATCGAGCTGATAGTTTATCAAGACCAGGAGAGAGATTGTGTACAAAACATGTGGATCCGAAGACTCGGGGAGGAATTGGGTGAAGTGGAGAATTGGGAAAAAGGACTGAATGAGGGATTCTATTGTTAAGGACTGATGAGGGCATGCGATTTATAAGGTAACATGCCGTTAGCACAGCATCCCCCCAAAACCGAAGTGGAACGTTACCATGGAGAAGTAGGGTCCGAGTAGTTTCTACGAGAAGTCGATTTTTGCGTTCGGCTACCCCGTTTTGTTGAGGTGTATGAGGACAAGATGTTTGGTGGAGAATACCATTGCCGGACATAAAAGTTTGAAATTGTTGGGATAAGTATTCACGAGCATTATCACTTCTTAAGGTACGAATAGGCACACCAAACTGAGTTTTTATTTCTTTATAAATTTTTTCAAAAATAGAGAATAACTCAGATCTATTTTTCATTAAAAATAACCACGTGCAACGTGAAAAATCATCAATAAAGGTGACAAAATACCTAGACTCAAGTGTAGAGACAGTACGCGAGGGACCCCAAACATCAGAGTGAACTAAAGCAAAAGGGGATGAAGCTCGTTTATTGACTCGATTTGGAAATTGACTACGAGTGTGTTTCCCTAACTGACACGACTCACAATGTAAATTAGACACCTTCGATAAACTTGGCACCAACTTCTGTAGTTTAGGAAGACTAGGATGACCTAACTGAGCATGGATAGTGAGTGGGGAATCTTTGGCTGAGCATGCCTGAGATGACACTGAGAGGTAATAAAGGCCTTGAGACTCACATCCGACGCCAATCGTCCGTCCCGAATTCCGATCCTGCAGGGTAACATTACTATTAGTGAAAGTGACAATACAATCAAGAGACCGAGTTAAACGACTGACTGAAAGTAAATTAAATGGACAATTAGGTACATAAAGAACCGAAGTAACAGAGAGAGAAGGTAGAATTTGAACAGTACCAATCCCTTCAGATCGGGTTTGAGAACCATTGGCAGAAGTTATAGTAGGTAAGAAACCCGAGGTAGAGAGGGAAGTGAAAAGATTTTTATTACCAGTAACATGATCAGACGCACCAGAATCAAGGACCCAGGATCCAAGAGAAGATGATTGAGAAAGGCAAGCAGATGAATTACCAGTGTGTGCAATCGAAGCAGTATAATCTGAGTTCTGATAATTTTGATACCACTTGAGAAAATCATCGTAGTTTGGCGTAAAGTTCTGAGTAGCCATGAGTATCAGATCTGGAACAGTTGCACGGTGGCAAGTGGGGCGATGGAAAAATCGTCGGGATCGACCGAATAGGTGGAGACGTTTCTGCCGGTAAGGTTAGTTAGCCGGAAGGTTGCCGGAAACAATAGCAGCAACAACGAATGGCGGCGGCGACCGGAGAAATTTGAAAACAGATGCCGAAATGAGTCACGACAGTGTATGGAAGGCAAACCGGAGTTATGACACGGTTTGCCAAAATATTTCTCACCGGACGACAGTGGGTCAACCGGGTAAAGCACGGTAAAGATTGTCTCTCAGTAGGCTCTAGATACCATGTTGAAATACGAGAGACTAAGAGACATTTGAATAAACCGTGTGTTTTGTAAAGCACTACGGAGACTTTATTATATATAGAGAGATTACAACTAATTATATGATATAGTCGATGTGGGACTATTTTATATACAAATATTATTAACACTATATATTTACAAATATCAACAAGCACTACGTGAGAAATCAATGAAACATAAAGATTCAAATGGAGAAGAGATTAGCCATATTCGAAGTTCTCAAATTAATCCAGTAGTTCAACCTAAGAAAGTTCCAACTGATGTTTCTAAAAGGAAACTCTCGGATCACACTGGTGCAAAGGATCATGGTTTCAAGGTAGAGAATGTGAAAAATGAAACTTCTAGTTTCAAGAAAAAGAACGTTCCAGCTGAAATGTCTAAAAGGAAAGTCACGGATAACACCGATGCAAAGGATCATGGTTTCAAACACGACATTGAAGGAGCAACAGGAGGTAAGTACATGAAGATGAATAATGGGATAAGAAGGTCTGTAAAAAATGATCAGCCACAGTCAACTCCAGTTGAGTTGAAGGCCTCAGCAGGCTCTAATATTATTGCCGAAAAAGAATATATAAGTTGTGATTTTGCTGCAACAGTAATACTAATACCACAGGGTCCTGTGGCTTCTCATGCATTCACACCACCACCACCAACAAAAGAATCAAGTTTTGAACCCAAAAATCATATTGATTTAACAGAAGCCGAAGAACATCACAAGGTTCAGAAATGTGGTGTGGAAACAAATGATGAGCCGCAATCAATCTCAATGAAGCTACAAGGCCTTGGTGGTTGTAATATTAGCTCAGTGGCTGAAGATAATTCTTCTGACTCTGATGTAATAGTAATAGCACTACCACAAGGACATGTGACTTCTCAGGTACTAACACCATCACCAGCAGCGGGATCAAGTTTTGAACATCCAATTCAAATCGATTCTCAGATCGAAGTAGAAGAAGGCCCAGAATTCCACGAGGTTCAAAATCATAGTGTGGAAACAAATGATCAACCACACTCAATATCAACGGAGTTCCATGCCATTGCAGGTTCTGATATTAATACCTCGACCGAAGGTACATGTTCTGATTCGGGTGCAATCTTAATAGCATCACCACCATCTAATATTGCTTATGAGGTATCCACACCAGTAGCAGTTATTCAAACTGGAATGTCAGATAGCAATAATGAGATTCAAAATCCTATTGTTGATTCAAATAATCAGCACCGTTCAATCTCAATGGAGTTGCACGGCATCGCCGGTTCCATGACAAACAACCAAACCGAAGTTGTGAACTCTGATTCTACAGCGAGAGAAATTTATAAAGAACCACTTGCATCCCTACTGCCAGATGCAGTTGGGTTAAGTTTTGAGCCTGTAACTGAACATGGTCTAGATACTGAAACAGAACCTAATGTGTCGGAAGCCATATTATATAGTGAGAGCCAACATCCTGCTGAGGAAACAGATATTGAACTGCTACCACCTGTCTTAATGGAGATTGATGTCCCATTAGAGGTCGGTGCTGAAACCAAAACTGAAGATGGAAATTCTCAAGCCAAAATGAAGATGGATGTCGATCTTTCCCCTGAATCAGGAAAAACTAAGTTGCTTAAGGTATTTCTCATATTCTGATTTCAAAAGAAAGTATCAAATTATACAGTACTTTTTTTAGTTAGAATGTGTGTTTTTTTGTTGTTATATACAACTTTTTATGAATTAATACATTAAAACATTGCTTGCTTGTTGCAGGTATCTGTTTGTCTTACGTGTGGCGATGAAGGCTTTGAAGAGGCAATAGTATATTGCAGCAAATGTGGAGATTATGCAATGCATAGGTACTTGTTACTCACTCTTTCCATGTGAAGTTTACACGTACTTACTTTTTAGCAGACACATCTACTTTTATTGACATATCTTATGGACACTAGTGCATATACATGTGCGATGCACATATTGTTAGAGAGGAGCTTATTTTTTATCAAGAGTTATGGTGCTAGTTGACTGAAATATTTTAACCTTATATATTTATAAACTTCTTCTTTCAGATATTGTTTAGTCGGTCCTGTGGTTTTTACCGACAAGGTTACTTGGTTTTGTATGGATTGTGAAGAAGTGGTAGTAGAAGCAGATCATCCTAACAGTGAGACTCCAGAATCAGAAAAAGATGAAGTTGTTTTTGATCCGCAGCCTATTGCTGATCCAATCTGGAGGTAGAAACCATGTTTGTAGCTTCTATTACCGTCGTTTGGAATTAATGAATTTGTCGTAGCTGCTAGAGCAAAAACATTGTCTGACATTGAATTTTTTGTTAAATAGGGGAAGTTTACAGGTTTTCAACAAAAGCTTTGATAAAATCAGGGGACTAATGGGAC
Source organism: Vicia villosa (assembly GCF_029867415.1). Classification (NCBI taxonomy): domain Eukaryota; kingdom Viridiplantae; phylum Streptophyta; class Magnoliopsida; order Fabales; family Fabaceae; genus Vicia; species Vicia villosa. Next base: position 174,742,372 of record NC_081181.1, read on the forward strand.
ATTTGTCCACATTAGCTTGCCCTAAAGTTCTTGAGGAGGCAAGTCATCTCCCTGATGTGCTTTATGCAAACTTGCTTCAAAGATCAGCTGTGTGGCCAGAGAGTTTCAAGAAATTTGGAACAAATAATCAGAGTATTGGCCTCTATTTCTTTCCTGAGAATGAAAGGTGACATTTTTGCTAATCTCTTAACATGTTTCCCTTCTTATTTCTAATTTCTTGTTTATAGAAATATTACTTGTTCTCTGATTTTGTATTAAGACATCAATACCAACATTTTTGTGTATTAAAAATATGCTTGTGCCCGTGACAACAACTACCTAGCCTTATCTCATCATGTGGGGTCGGCTATATGAATCAAATTTCATCATAATTTTCTATTCAATACGTTTATCTCAAGATCTTTCTTAATAGTTTTTCTGAGTCTAGTTTTTTTCTAGTTGTTTGACTCCTCTCCATCTGAACTTTCTCCCTACATGCCTGAATCATCAAAATTTATTTTCCACCATCTTTTCTATTATAGATGTTTCCTCAACATTCTATAATATTGTCATTTATTATCTATATTGCCATTTATTATCTTGTTTTGTCTAGTCTTACCACAGATCTAATGTAACTTCCTCATCTCTTCTACACTTCATTCTTAACCACCCAACATTCTGTTTTGTATAACATCGCAGGTTTTACCGTTCTCCGGTAAAAAAATGATGTTAACATCATAGGTCTTGCGCCGGCGAAATCCTATAAAAATTAACTTTATTTTGAATGTGTTTATTGTTTTTTACAATATTTAATTAAAGGAGAATTTAATCTCAATGCTCATATTTGAAACTAGTATTGAATTAATCATTAATGTCTTTTTACAGTGTTAGGAGCTATTATGACCAGCTAGTTGATGAAATGATCTCCAATGATCTTGCCATCAGAGTCATGGTTGAAAAAACCGAGCTTTTAATTTTTTCTTCTACATTGCTCCCAAGACAATACAAGAGTGAGTTACATTCCATTTCATATATATGCATGCTACTCCTTCGTATAAACTTTTGTCTGTTAATAATTGTATCTTAATTTTTGAGTTATTCATTTTGCAGGATTTCATTCAAAATATTATTTATGGGGTACTTTTAAAAGAAAGCAAGTCACAAGCACCATGAAAGATACTTGAACCTGGTTATGGAAATGATGTTGTTGTCTTACTAGATAATAGTCTTATTTGTTACCAATAATTATAGTTGTCAAAATGGATTAGTCTGAAAAAATATTGTTGCACCCCAATTTTTGACCTCTGAGATCCCATCATTTTCTAAAGTATTATGATCATTATCATTATCATTTATCATTATCATTTATCATCATGCATATTTTTATTTACTAACAAAAAAATAAAAAAAAAGAAAAAAAGTTTGTTGCTTATGTGTTAAAAAGACAGGAGAATGATCAAGAGAAAGCTGAAGAATTAAGGGTTTTGAGGCCCACAAGAGGTTCAAAATTCTCTCAAGATTCAAAGGTTCCTTCAATCAATATTCAAGTCCAAGGATGGCTCAGTTTAAGGCAGACAACTCTCAAGATCGCCAAAAGCGCCAAATTAGGGTTTTGACCTAATTTCACCAGAGGATTGACTTTTAATCAGGAGATGATTCCAAGACTCAAAATATGATTCAAAGGCCTTCAAATCAACATTATAGTCCATTCATGTCATTCAATTGAGGAGAAGACCTTGATTCATTGAAAGATCGCAAAATTGCAGTTCATCGAGAAAAAGTCAACTACAGTCAAAAATCAAGATTTTTGGTCAACATCAATCATTTGAAGTAATATTCACTATTTGATCGAGGATTGATCATAATTCATCAAGAAAAGTTCAGAAATCAACAAAACTCAAAATTGCAAAATTAGGGTTTTTTACCTAAAAGTCAACTGAACTTTGACCGACCATAACTCTCTCATAATTTATCAGAAAAATTCCAACCAAAGCTCATCCTCAAGGAAATTCAATTCTCTACAACTTTGATGTTGGGACCAAGGTCAAGAAATGCTTCCGCCTAAGAGATATAAGCCAAAACATTACGGGTCATTTTGAAAGTCAACAAAAAGCAGTTTTTTGTCAAAGCCCATATCATCAAAATAACTTCTCCAAATGCAAAAACGCTTCCAAAGTGGCTTGTAGAGGACATCTTGGGCTTTCCAAAAAGTTAAAGAAAACTTTCATAGGATCAAAATTGAGGGAGATATGCCTTGATGAAGTTGACCTTTTTTGGAAAAATGCATGAAACAAGTAATGACCAAAATTTATTTTTTTTCAAAAAGGCCAATTATTTTGTGATTCAATCTTGATTCCCATATGTCTAAGGGCATCCATGACCTATCCATGGTTCATGACATTTTTATTTCATTTTTGTTGAATTTTTATTTATTTAAAAATTTAATTAAAATGAAATAATTTTAAAGATATTATCAAAAGATGCTTAAGTGATGTAAGGCATGACACAATTCATCCCAAAAATATCTGATATGATCATTGGCTAGAGCTTTGGATCAAAAGGAATCAAATTGCCATCATTACATTTTTGGAAATTTTGAAATTTCTTCATGGCCAAGCAATTCAAACATGACCTCATCAAGCTCACCTCACTCTCTACCACTTGAGATCAGTTTTCCTATAAATACAGAAGCAACTCAGAAGCAAAGGGGACCAAGTGACAAGCAAAGAAACCTCTCAAAGAATTCAAAATTCTCAAGAAAAATCTCAAAATAAAACAATTTTCGTTTTCATATTTCCACACCCTTTCAAGTTCTAATAACCACTTCAATCTCTTCCTGGGATAATATAGGGTAGGTCCATGTAATCTCTAAGCCATGAACACGTTCATAATACATATATCATGAACATGTTCATCATCCATGGTGTAATTTTCGTTTTATTATTATAATGGATTTTTAATGTGAAACAATGATACTAACATGTTACTGAGAATATTTATAGTAATTTTGAACGTTAGCATGAAGCTTTAATGGCCAAAACCAAGAGAACCATGTTAAAACACCATGTATGAACATAACCATGGCCAAACTCGAAACTCATAGCTACGTTGCTCAAATGGAAAAACTAACACCGCTATCATGTTTAGAAGGGTCAAATTAGGTGATCTGGGTGGCCCTTGTTTTTTTTCATCTTCATTTTGTAGGTCGTTCAAGAGCATGAAAATTTGAAGGAAAAATCCGCAGGAAAATCCGCAGGTAAATCTGCAGCAAAATCCGCAGGTAAGAGGTTGAAGAAGATGAATAGTAAGTTTGAAACTTTGACCACCTGCGTGGCATCTTCTCTTCTTCCTATTGGTCCACGCAGAAATGTGGGACCCAGCCTTGACTTTCCACCAGCCTTGGATTCAGTGCATGCTATGCATCATGTTACCATGTGTCTTTCAATCCTAGCCACTGGATTATTCCAGATTCTTATCCAACGTCCTAACAAGTGCAGACCACCATGATCCACCATTAAATTACCACACATGATCCAGTTTATTTTATTTTCTTTAAATTTTCTTATTTAATATATTTTCTTTATAAAATTAATTAAAAATACTTTAAAAAACCAAAAAATATTTTAGTTTCAGTTTTAAGTTTATAAAATATTATTTTATTTTTCAGCATAAAAATATTTTATTTTTATTTATAATTTATTTATTTTGCTTAATTAATTAGTAATTATATAAATATTGCTTTTTAATTATTTTTAACCAATCAAAAAACTCCAAAAAAATATTTTCCTTTTAAATTTAGGTTTATATTATTATAATCTAATATTTGACATAAAAATATTCTATTTTTATTTATAATTTATTTATTTTGTTTAATTAATTAGTAATTATGTATATATTTGCTTTTTAACTATTTCTAACCTATCAAAAAATTCCAAAAAAATAATTTCTTTTGTTAAATTAGGTTTATATATTATATACTAATTTTATACATAATTAGATTTATTTTTCTCATAAAGTTTAATTATTTGTATAATTATTTGTTTAATTAGCTTGTTAATTAACTTAAAATCAATTCCAAAAATCACAAAAAGAATGAGTTAAGTTTAATTTGTTTTATATTTATTTTTGTATATTATTTAATATTATTTATTATATTTTTCTTTTGTCCCGAATCAGAATAAAAGATCAAATATGGCAGAGATTGTATGCAGTTGATTTAAGACTTTTGGAAATTTATCGTGTAGTCGCTATGATTCTATCAAGCTTCTGATAAATTTTCATTAACTTTAAATCCGAGATCATCATTCACTCACCATCGATCTTCACTAACATCGTGAATATACTTGACTAGCTTCAAGATGATTCACGTGCTAACATACTAACAATTGACTTTAATTTCCGCATTTTATTATATTGTTCTTTATATTTCTTGCTTTATGCTTTATTTTATTATTTATTATTTATGTTTCTGTTATTTTTTCTTTGTCCACTTGGACATATTATTTATATTTCTGCTATTTTTTCTTTGTCCACTTGGACATATTATTTATATTTCTGCTATTTTTTCTTTGTCCACTTGGACATATTATTTATGTTTCTGCTATTTTTTCTTTGTCCATTTGGACATATTATTTATGTTTCCGCTATTTTTTCTTTGTCCATTTGGACATATTATTTATGTTTCTGTTATTTTTTTTCTTTGTCCATTTGGACATATTATTTATGTTTATGCTATTTTTTCTTTGTCCATTTGGACATATTATTTATGCTTCTGTTATTTTCTCTTTGGACGTATTATTTATGTTTCTGTCATTTTTTCTTTGTCCACTTGGACATATTATTTATATTTCTGCTATTTTTTCTTTGTCCATTTGGACATATTATTTATGTTTCTGCTATTTTCTATTTGTCTATTTTGCTAACGTACAGGAAAGATCTTATAAATTAAGAGTAAGTAACTCCTAATTGCTTGCTCAAACACTTCCATTTTCAAACAACGTATTTTCAAAACTTCTCATCTATTTTCAAAACTTTCATCTGGTATTTGAAGGGCATTATTCCCGGTGAAACTCTTCAGAGACCTATGTGACCTATTGTCTATCTTCACTTCTTCTATTTTCAAATCAACAAAGCATTTAAAAAAGTGAGCTAAGCAATTAAGAGCCCGTGGATAACCATGGATACAAAGGGTGCTTAAAACCTTCCCTTTGTATAACCAACCCCCCGAACCCAAAATCTGTCAAAAGGTCTTTCCTGTTCTTTTATGCCTTTCCTTTTTTGGATAAAATAAAAGTCGGTGGCGACTCTTGCAAAAATAAAAAAATCAAAAAAAAAGAGCAAGGAGTCAGTTCGCCTCAAAAAACCGAGTTTACAAATATTAGGTCTAAGTCGCAAATAATAGCTCTGCTAGGGTTTCTGGAATATGACTACTCCCATACTGGTGCCGCCACCGGTGCCACCGCTGGAACCTCCGAATACAGATCCGGTCAAACGGCCATGGAATCAAGGGCTTCTCACAAATGGAATGAAGGAGAAAGGCGATGAGGAAATTCAAACTAAACAAGGAAATGTCACTGTTTCTTACAGAAACATTGTCACCAGAGAGAACAATGATACGTTGCAAGAGGAGGAAGATGATGAGATTAGGTAATTTCTTTCCCCACCTCCCAACCTTCTAGGTCACCTCTGGTGAAAAACAACATATATCCCTGACTTCGGAAATGCATTTCCGAAATGCAAGAAAAAGGTGTTTTCGGAGATGCATCTCCGAAAGTGTTTTTTTTTTCAAAATTTGTCTTATTTCGGAAATGCATTTCCGAAAACAGCATTTCGGAAGTTCATTTCCGAAATACTGCGCGTTTTGCAGATTAAGCAAAACAGCGCCCCTCCCCCATTCATTTTACCATAATCTTCTTCCAAACTCAGACTCTCTTCAAAATTTCTGCAAAAAGCAAGTGTGAAGTATCAGAGATTGCCAAAATCTTCTTCCAATCTCAACCTAAATCATCTCAAACTCTATTAGTGGTAAGTTTATCAATTTTTTTCAATTTTTAGATCCATTATTAATATCTCTACTAGGGTTGTTTAGGTTGTTTAGATCCATTACTCAAACTCTAAACTGTTATTTAGGTTGTTTAGAAAGAATAAAATTAGTTTTGATTTAGGATTTTGGGGTCTGCCATGGAAGTTGCAGAAAACTTCTTCGCAGGGGTGTTTCGGAAGTTCATTTCCGAAAACACCTCCATTCCCAGTTTCGAAAACGAACTTCCGAAGTGTATCAGGATTTCAACTTTTTTTAGTTTTTTTTGTTGTCTCTCATTAATCGATTTCAATTGTTTTCAAGAACATGTCAGGCAACCAAACACGCATCAGACAGGGTAGAGAGACCTATACTGCGTCGGCTAGACGCGAGCGGACGGCGCAGCTGGCGTCGACGCAGGGACGGGGGCAAGGCCGGGGACGTGTGCGAGTTCCCGTGCAGATGGACGAGGGTACATTTACATTTGGATCGAGGAGTCGTCTGGCTCGGGTATCTTCTTTCCGCCAGCGAGAGGAGGAGGAGGAGGAGGCAGTGCCATACACCACGAGGCGGAGGAGGTACCGGATGTTGACCCTCCACTCGGGGAGGAGGATGAGTAGGAGGAGGGCTACCCGGGAGGGCCCAGTGACACTTCCGTGCTGCTTACCTACCACGAGCACGTCACTCGGCGTATCTGGAAGGAAGATGTATTTTTTATAATTTGCCCGATTATATTATTTAGCCGTTTATAATTTAGCCGTTTATTCAATATTTTCTTAACGGTCTATTTAACATACTTTTTTTTTTTGTTTTTTTTTTGTTACTGGAGAGAGAGCCTTTGAAAATGGTGAATTACTCTCGGAAGGTTTTTAGTCTGTTTAAACCAACTGCTGAGTGGTTTAACGACGCGGTGAGAGCTTCAGGGCTTAGTGGACTCTGCATGACGGGGTATACCACCATCAGCCACGGCATGCAGGGGGCTTTTGTGAAGCGGTGGCACAGAGAGACGTCTTCTTTCCACTTACTGGTTGAGGAGATGACGATCACCTTGCATGATGTGCAGTATCTTCTCCACCTGCCGATCAGGGGGACGCTGTTGCACCACTCCCGGATCCAGAGGGTCGAAGTCAGTCAGTGGATGGCGCTCTATTTGGGTATGGAGCCCGAAGTTGCTGACTATGAGTGCATCACGACATCTAGGCCTCATATCCGGTTCACCACACTGAGCGCCTATATGAGCACCACTTGGTGTCGGCGGCCGAATCCGAGGATGCGGGTGACGAACTATTTACACAGTATCACCGTGGCTGCGCTCTCCGGTGCTGGTACATGTTTGTGGTAGGCGCTGCGATCTTTATGGACAAGAGTGCGAGGTACGTCGACGTGGCCTACCTCCGCTACTTCATGGACTTGACCACCGTTCACCAGTAGAACTGGGGGGCAGCTACTCTGGCATACCTATACCAGAAGCTGAATGAGGCCTCCAACTGGAGGACGAGGAAGTTGACCGGATCCTGCACACTACTTACGGTACGTTTCATTTTAATTGTTTCGTATTTATTTATGTTTTGTATTTATTTTTAATACATTATCGTGTTTGTGTTTCAGAGCTGGATCATCTCTTACTTCTCCCGCATCCACGGCTTCCACATTGATCATGAGTACGATGATGTCATGCCCAGGGCCGCCAGATACGTTCTCTAGAGGGGGAACAATGCAGTGGGACCATACCGTGTGTACCTGGACCGCACGATGGACGATGACGTCACTTGGAGGCCATTCAGCGACTACACTCATATTGTCCCCTTTGACGGCATATCTTTATATTCTGGCTAGTTGGCATGTGGGACCAGCACCATGGTTCGGTATCTCCCTGAGCGGTGCATGCGGTAGTTTGGGTATGTGCAGATGATACCTAGGTCACCTTTTGAGGCTGCTCCCGACACAGTGACCTGAGTGCAGCTCACTGACATATTTGAGGATTGAGAGCGTCATGTGGTACCAGAGGAGTATCGTCGCATTCGGGTCACCCAGGACTGGCACAGTGTGGAGGGGTACGTCACATGGTTCTACCGGGTGTCACATCCTCTGCTGAGACCCGACGCACATTATTACTATTTGGATCGGTTTTTATATATTATTTGAATTTGATTTATCATATTAGTATTTTCTGTTTATATGTCGCTTATTTTATTTGGCGTTTTCCTTTAATTAAAAATACGTGACTGTTTCGAAAAACATAAAAAAAACATAGTTTCTGCATAATTCGGAAGTGTATTTTCGAAACCCCCAAAAATCTAAAAAAAGCTATTTTCGGAAGTGCATCTCCGAAAACACCCCCCATGAGGTGTTTTCGGAGATGCACTTCCGAAGTCTGAGAAAATTTTTAAAAAAAAATACTTCGGAAATGCATTTCCGAAGCAGGGGTAAAGTGGGGTTGTCGCTGGGGGTGACCCCCATAGAGAGGTGGATAAAGAAATTTTCTGAGATTATGGATCAAGAAAAAGATGAAGCTTTTGACTTGGAAGGGATCAAGGTCAAAGAATGTAAGATTGGAGGCTATGACTGCCCCTAAATTATCCTTTCAAAATATGAGGAAAAAAGAATCCAAAGGCCTTGGAGACGTGGAGTTATTGTGAAACTCCTTGGAAGAAAGATAGGATATAAGGCTTTGGAGACACGTCTCAAACAAATGTGGGTGCGGAAGGGGATTATCAGCATAATAGATCTGAGTCATGATTACTATCTGGTAGCTTTTACACATGAAGATGACAAGAATGCCGCTCTAGCTGATGGTCCGTGGTTTATTTACGATCATTATCTGACGGTAAAAGAATGGTCACCTGATTTCCATCCAGAGAGTGATGCCATTGTTAATGTTGCTGCGTGGATCAGAATTTCAGGATTGCCGGTAGAGTACTATGATCCTAAAGTCTTGCATGTTATTGGAGATTTGGTAGGACGCACAGTCAAAGTGGACAAAAATACGCTTCAGAGAGAAAGAGGGAAATATGCGAGAATTTGTGTTGAAGTTAACATCTCCAAACCGCTACTGGCCATGTTCTCAATCAAAGATAGTAGCTACAAAATCGCATATGAGGGGCTGCATCTCTTATGTCTAACTTGCGGAAAGTTTGGTCACTACAAAGAAGGATGTGCTGTGAAGATTAAAGAAAAGGATGTTGGTGCTGACCAAAGTGGAAAAGGCAACAATTCGGGAGCTCTTGTTGGGGGACATGTCCAGAATGGAAATACTATAGAGGAGGGACCTTGGCATGTTGTCTAGAAGCAAAGGCGAGGGAGGAAAATCTTGGAAACAAAAAAGAAGCAACAAATGGTAAATAATTGGGTTGCTAAGACAGGATCCAGATTTTCATCATTGGGAGCTGACGTGGGAGAAACAAGTGGAGAGAAGAATGCAAGTCTGATGGTGTCAGAAATAGAAAAGGAAAATATTAATGAAGACTTAAATGAGAAAGAGAAGGTGGCGAATAATGGTAATAATGACCAACCAATTTTGACTTTAATAGATAAGGAAGGAAATGATGACGTTATTTTTGGGATTGAGAAAAGCGGCACAGGGTTCACAGAAAGCGTTAACATAATGGCAGACAAAAACGTGACAAAAAAGAAAGGGAATAAAAAATCAAAACAGGTGGATCAGAAAGGCAGAAATAACAATATCAAAAAATTGGCTACACGTGGAAATAATAATTTTAAAGACAAGAACAATGATATGAAGAGGCGTACTATAGAGGATATTTATGGGAAAAGTCAAAGTATGGAATTTCTCGTGAACAGTCAGGTATCCATGCAACACATGCAGGAGTCTTATACTCAGAATCACGTGTTGGTTCGAAATGATCGTTCTGAAGCTAATTTTTGCGAGGATGAATATGGAGCGCAATATAAGGAGGCAAGCACATCAAATATGCAACACACAACCCGCCCCCCAGATAAGAGCAATACAACTGATGGTATGGATGATTTCTCAACGCCAGATGGTACAATAATTAAGGAGACCAGCGATTAGGATGTCTTTAGAAATCACGAGGATGCCAATGAGATGGAGGAGGAAGCCGTCAAGGAAACTCCAGAAGCTTGTTGATTTTGGGTTTAGTGCTTACATTTCATTAACCTTGTTTAATCATGAATGGAAATAACAATATTATAACCTAGAACTGTATGGGTGCAGCTGGGAAAGAATTTTTCAGGTTTAGCAAATATTTTAATGATATTTATAAACTTGAAATATTTGTTTTCATGGAAATAAGATGTGATCCTCAGAAACTTTATAAACCTTTAAACAAGTTGGGATTTCACAAAGTTATCTCGGTGAACAACACAGGTTTTGCGGAAGGGATAATTGTGGTTTGTAAAGAAGATAGTTTGAATGTTAGTGAATGTTTCCAAGACGAACAGTTTGTTCATCTCAAAATAACAAATTATAAAAAATACCTCTCCCTCCCAGATACGCCGAGCGACGTGATCGTGGTAGGTAATCAGCACGGAAGTGTCAATGGGCCCTCCCGGGTAGCTGTCCTCCTGCTCATCCTCCTCCCCGAGTGGAGGGTCAACATCCGGTACCCCCTCCGCCTCGTGGTATGGCACTGCCACCTCCTCCTCCTCCTCCCCCTCCTCTCGCTGGCGGGAAGAAGATACCCGAGCCAGCCGACTCCTCGATCCAGATGTAGAGGTACCCTCGCCCATCTCCACGGGAACTCGCACACGTCGTCCCCGGCCCTGCCCCCAGCCCTGTGTCGACGCCAGCTGCGCCGCCGCCCGCTCGCGTCTAGCCGATGCAGTCTGGGTCTCTCTACCCTGTTTGATGCGTGCTGGTTGGTTGTCTGACATGTTCCTGAAAACAATTGAAATCGATTAATATGCGAGACAACAGAAAAAACTAAAAAAAATTGAAATTCTGATACACTTCGGAAGTTCATTTCCGAAACTGGGAATGAAGGTGTTTTCGGAAATGAACTTCCGAAACACCACTGCGCAGAAGTTCTCTGCAACCTCCATGGCAGACCCCAAATCAAACTTCAAACCTATGTTTACACATTCTAAACATCCTAAATGTCAGTACAAACCTAACCTAATACATTTTTTGCTATTTGTAAACACCCTAATATAAATTTTAAGAAAATTTCTTTGCCAACCTCCCTACCTTCTAGTCCACCTCTGGTGAAAACCCCATACTACCCCTGACTTCGGAAATGCATTTCCGAAAATGCAAGAAAAAGGTGTTTTCGGAGATGCATCTCCGAAAACCCCTTTTTTCTTGAAAAAATTGTCTTATTTCGGAAGTTCATTTCCGAAAACAGTATTTCGGAAGTTCATTTCCGAAATGCTGCGCGTTATGCAGATTTATCAAAACACTCCCCCTCCCCCATTCATTTACCCTAACTCAAATCAAAAACAAGCAAAGGCGAAAATTTGTGCAAACACACTTCCAAGGCTGCATCAAGGCTCGAATCACATTGCTATACAACATTCAAAAGCCCACAAATCACTCAATTTGTAAGTTTTAAATTTGTTAGATTCATTATTCAAATGCATGTTATTTAGGGTTTCAATTGCATAAATGATATATGGACTGGTTGTTAGTAGTATTTAGGTTGTTTAGAAGCTTTTTGAATTGGTTTTATGTTTGATTTTGGGGTCTGCCATGGAAGTTGCAGAAAACTCCATCGCAGGGATGTTTCGGAAGTTCATTTCCGAAAACACCTCCATCCCAGTTTTCGAAAATAAACTTCCGAATTGTATCAGAAGTTCAAATTTTTTAGTTTTTTATTTTGTCTCGCATATTAATCGATTTCAATTGTTTACAGGAACATGTCAGACAACCAACCAGCACGCATCAGACAGGGTAGGGAGACCCAGACTGCGTCGGCTAGAGAGGGTAGGGAGTGTCCGTTTTAATTTGCAAGTACTTTATTTTTAACGCCTTTGTTTATTGTGCCTGTTTCTTTGAAGTTTGTGTGCATGCGTTCTGACTTCTTTGACGGCGTGTCGCTGGTTTCCAACGTCTTTGTTCTTTAATGACTTGTCTGTTTCCCAAGCGTTTTTGTCCCCTTTCTTCTTTTATAAAAGGAGGTCTCATGGACCTTTCTTTCTTCATTTTTACGCAGGAATGGGTGGCGCTAAGGGAAGAAAGGGTTCTTCAACCTCGTGCTCTCGCGGAGTGAAGGAGGTGAAGGAGAAGAAGAAGGTTTTGTCTGGTTCTGCTTCTCGTCCCCTGGGGGTCCATGGCTCGGACGTGCAGGCTCAGTCTTCAGGCGTGAGAGTCATGATCAACGCTGATGGTTCTGAGACTGAGTGGGATGAGGATTGGTATAATTATCTTCATTCGGGCAGAATAACGTGTTTTTGTTTTGTTTGACGTGTTTTGTTTTGTTTTGTTTTGATTTCGGATTGTATCTTTCGCACAGTGTTTTTGGATTGGATTTATCATCTTAGTATTTTCAGTTTATCTGTTGCTTATTTTTATTTGGCGTTTGCGTTTAATTAAAATGCGAGACAGTTTAAGAAAAAACATAAAAAAAACACAGTTTCTGCATAATTCGGAAGTTCATTTTCGAATTCACCCCCATGAGGTGTTTTCGGAAGTTCATCTCCGAAGACACCCCCCATGAGGTGTTTTCGGAGATGCACTTCCGAATTGTGGAATTTTTTTTTAAAAAAAAGCGCTTCGGAAGTTCATTTCCGAAGCAGGGGTATTTTGGGATTTTCGCTGGGGGTGACCCCCATAGGGAGGTGGCTAAAGAAATTTTCAATTTTAATCATAGATCTTAGAATCAAAATGCTTACCGATTGAATAGATTGGAGGGCTTTTGAATGTAGTAGAGCAACTAGATGTGGAATATAATGTAGTCTTGGAAGTGGTTTGCAGAAAAATCTCTTTGGGGTTGAGTTTGGAAGAAGATTAGGGTAAATGAATGGGGGAAGGGGACTGTTTTGCTTAATCTGCAAAACGCGCAGTATTTCGAAAATGAACTTCCGAAATGCTGTTTTCGAAAATGAACTTCCGAAATAAAACAATTTTTTCAAAAAAAAAAAACGCTTTCGGAGATGCATCTCCGAAAACACATTTTTTTTTTGCATTTCGAAAATGCATTTCCGAAGTCAGGGGTAGTTTGAGTTTTTCACCAGAAGTGACCTAGAAGGTTGGGAGGTGGCCAAAGAATTTTCCAAAACTATTATGAGATATGTTCCACACCATTCTGAAAACGTTACAAACTTATAATCCTTCTTTATGAAGCCACACGTATAACTCTTCTTGGCTACAAGAACCGAAGCAATACCTCTAAATTTCAATGAAAGGTCCTAATACCAATAGAAATTGAGCAACAAGGACAATTTGTTTAATCAAATCAAATCCATAAAACTAATAATAATATAAACAACCTTTGACTTGGGGGTTGTCTTTGAAAATGACCACTATAGTAAAAGTCTAACATAATCACATGGTAGCTAGCTTTTAAAAATAAAGACATGACATGAGACAGGTTAATCCAGCAAACAAAGTTATCAATTTCAGGAACCAATTAACTTCAGTCGTTGTGCGTAGCCACATAAACAAAAACAATTTTTTTGAAAAAATTAGAGTTCCAATAGTTTCTTGTATTTTCCAATCTTTGAGAATCCAAAAAGAAAAAAGAAACACAACTTTCACTAAATATCATCGTGAAAAATAGAATTCTATCCATATCTAAATTTTAAATTTTAGACTCACTCACTTATAAATCCATCATTCGCATGTGAAATGTCGTGATAAACAATTAGTATGTCTCCATGCTTTCTAATTTTGTGGGAAGAAGCTAGAGCTTTTGATTTATATTCCTTTTGTCTTTTTTCATTGTTGTGGTAAGTTTTTATGATTATTTTATTATAATCATTTATTTGGTGAATTTATGTAATAATTTGATATTTTTATTATCATATTCTATTTAAAGGATATCATCTTGGCCAAGAGCAATATTATTATAAGACATATTAAATATTACCATCATTGTTCCAACGACAATAATACTCTTGAGACCTTTAATAACCATTTTATGAAATGTGTCAAAATAGTAAATGTTTGGTTTGATTCAATCTTATCTATTAATTACCAAGCTTACTCCAATATAGAAATTAAGTTCATAGATTAATGTACCTACATGATCAATCAGACAATTAACAATATTCTAACTATCATAATCTATATTATAGATCAAATTTGGATGGCTCGTAATTTAGTATTTTTAAGAATAAGGTTATACCTGATACAAATATGTTGAATCATGCAACACAAAACACTACTCATTCAACAACGTTGTCGATCGTCATGATCCCTCATAAGCACAATGAACAAACAAGATGTCAATGTGGATCGTATTTCAGAAAATGTCTTAAGTAAGAAAAATTTGCATAGGAGAGAGAACATAGTTGGTGATAAAATTACAAGACATCACTGACAATAATGCAAACTCGTCAAATTTGAAATGTATAAAATAACCATAAATTTGGATTAAATGTAAGGGCATTCAATTTAATAAGATATACAAGTTATCCAAGTCTGATTACTAAAAGAGGGAATTAGGGGTGGCAATAAAATCCATTAACACAATATCCATCCAATCCATCCTATAATTTATCCATCCAATCCATCCATTAACCAAAAAAATAATTTAATGGATTTATCCAATCCATCCATCAAATCATATGGATGGATTCAATCCATCCATCTCATTTTAAAAATCCAATGGATATTATTTTATCATTTATTAAATAAAACTTTTTAATAAAAATATATATTAAATATTTAATTTCTTTTGTTAAAACACAATAAGAAAAAAAATTGAAAATTCAACTCAACATATCAAATTCAACTCAACATCTTAGATCCAAATTTCTTCTTCCCACAAACTTCACAATCACGTTCTCACTTCTCTCAAGAACCCTAATTTCGTATTTCCCAATTTCTTCTTCCTTTCCCAATCTAAGAACCCTAATTTCGTATTCCCCAATTTCTCGATGAAACCATTTAGCTAGCAATTCAACTCAACAATCAGTTCAACAACACAGCATCACAACCTTCTCTTCGGATTTAGATCGAGCAACATCGGATCCGCATCATTCACACGATTCAACGCGCATTCGACGCTCAACCCACACAATTTCTGCCCTCTGCAGCTTCCTTCGATTGCTCCAACAACACTACTGCATGCGACGAATTCGACCTACAATCACACGGTAATCTCTTTCGTTGCTATTTTAAGTTATTCTAATTGTTGTTGTTGCAAATATTTCTTGCTCCGATACCGTTGACGCTTTACTGTTAATATGCCATCGCTTTTTCGATTCCGTTTTTTTTTCTGAGCGAGAGTGGAGGACGAGTGAGAGAGAGAGTTACTTCGTTGTTGTTGTTTGAGTTCTGGGTAGAGGAAGATTAAGAAGCGGAGAGAAGCTTATGATGGTTATGGGTATGGTGGTGGAGTTGGTTCTGGGGGCAAGGCTTCTCTGCCTGGACCGATTGGTTAGTCTTTGTTGAGAATATCTTTTATATTGCTGTGATTGTTCTGTGATTTAGATTTTAGATTCAATTTGAATAAATTTCACAGCAGATACTTGGATTGAAGGAATTTTATTTCACAATAGTTATGATTGTGCAATTTTTCTGTTTTGTTTCTTTATTGATGTGGTAAAAAGCTATGTAATGTTGTGCCTTTGTGAATGCTGGTTTTAATGTTTTATCCAGTTAGCTGAAGGAGGTTTCAATTGTGTGTGTGTGCCCTGCTTTGTAGTGAGGGTTTGCTAGAAGGTTATTTTTAAAATTGTGTTTTGTTTGAGGATGATTGGTTTTGTTAGGTTACATAGCTTTATCTTCTGTAGTGGCTATTGTATCTGAAGTTGGAAACCAACTAAAACTTATTGATTGGTTCATATCCTTGCCATTTTTTGAAGTTTATCATTGAAGTTGGAAACCAAATCAATGATAAACTTATTCTGAGTCTCTTTATCTAACATAAACTTTCTCCATTTTTTGAAGTTTTCTCTCATGCTCTTCCCAGGCTCTTTCTCATCATCCACCATTATAACCTTCACTGCCTTCACTATATCCTCTTTATAAAAATATCCATCTTTTTCCCTTCTATTCACCTCTATCCCTGCCTCCAAATGAACAAAATATCACTGATTTAGCTGCAAAATTATCCAACCATTTCAACCATTTTTCCTCCAACACATCGGTTGATGGCTCCGGAACCAAAGGACCGGTTAACATAACTTGAAGCAAACATTGAAACTGTGGATGAGGCAGCCATGAAATAGGAACAATATATCTTGTTCTGTTTTCTCCAACGTAAACAACAAAGTGACCTTTTGGTACATCTTCAGGAAAATGTAAACAACAATTGCATCTATCTGGTTGTAAGAAACGTAAGACATGTTTTTATTAATTAGAAGGATAAGTTGGTAGAAGGTGGAAACTTGAAAGACCTGTTTCATAGGCTTTATAAATGTTGCATCTAATAAACAAAGGGGAGTGAAATGCATGGTGGTCCTGAAGAGAATGCAACATTAGGGGTAGGTAGTACTTTAGAACAATAATTTATAATTATATGGCTTGTATGTGTTTGGCCTATTTAGAAGGAGAAATACATAATGGTTTTTTAGGGTAATTATTAATCATGGAACTGATTAGCTACTAGAACTATAGGGGATTGAGTATGTTATGGACAATTATTAACAATCAGTGTAAACTCTTCAAAAACAAAACAAAATATGCAAACCATGATCAGAGTTCTAATGCTAAACTTTTGCTCACACGGATTAGCTGACTCGGCCTGTCTCTCTTCCGGACCAGTGTCAACAGAACATTCTTTCTTTTTCTATACTAATACTATTGAATTAATGGCTAAGTCCCTAAAAGCTGAAACAAAGGAACTAAGAATGAAGTGTGAGTTATACCCCAATGACGATGGTTGGGTAATCAGAACATAAAGTTACTACTACAGTGTCTAACTCTACAGCTAGGTAGTCTTCAAGTCCATTCCCTTATCTTGAGTTTGCTTGTATCACAGAATACTCTGAAGCTGCTTTTGCAACTGTGCTTTTAATTGTTGGTTAGAATCAACATTTCTACATACATTTTCCTGCTTTTGTTTATTTTTATTATTATAGTATCTATAATAATATATCTACTGCACTTTCACAAAGCAATAGAATTGAATTCATTAATCAAAGTAATTATGCTTTCCATTCAATGTAACAACTCCCCCCTTATTGTAGCAGCATGGTTCCATACTTCTCTTATTTAGATTTTAGGCTAGTAGTATTTCAAAATTTTCCATTTTTGAATTGCATTATCATTTGGCTTAAGAGAATAAATATTAGAATAATAGCTTTATAACTAGTCTTATCTCTTCATAAATACTCACACGTTTTTTCTTAGGATAAGCAAATGTTAGTATATTAGCTATTATGTTACTAGTATTTTCTCTTTAATGTTGAATGAACTTGAATTGTTTTATGTTAGTTTCCTAATTTTAATAAATTGGCTATAGTTACAAATCAAAGAGATGAATTCACTTTATCACTTAATCTTCCTCTTGATGGCTACTCCTACACTTTTGTCTATTTGTGGTAATTAAATTCTTCCTTTACCAGGTTCTTTAACTTGAAGATGAGCAATGATGAGAATGGCATGCAAAGAAGAGGTCGAAAGGTGAAGAAATTGAGTGGCTCAAATCAGTTGGAATTCTCTTGTAGCTTAAGGACTTTGATTTTATGCAACTCGAATTCAACTTGTTTCAACTTGGGATATGTAGCTAGTAGTCTAGTACTGTATGTAATCTTGAATTTGAATCTTGTTTCACTTAGAAATTCTCTTTTGTAATTCAAGAACTTGATGTAATTGAAATCGAAAGGTTTGTACTAATTTTGTATCACTTTTTCTAAACTTATTAACATTAATTATGTCATTTCAGACTAGTGTATGTCTAGTTTACTTCTTAGAATAATGGATTTTTCCATTTACTTAAAAGATTTGTTTATATATATATATATATATATATATATATATATATATATATATATATATATATATATATATATATATATATATATATATATAGAGAGAGAGAGAGAGAGAGAGAGAGAGAGAGAGAAAGTGTGGTATTTTACAATTAAGAATATTTAAATTATTTTTTGTGAAATTTAAATTTTTGAAAGAAATTTAAAAATAATGGGTATATTAATTTTTATTTGTGAAATTTAATTTTTTTATGAAATTTTAAAAATAATTAACAATATTTTTTTTGTGAAATTTAATTTTTTTATGAAATTTAAAAAATAATTAACAATATATTTTTTGTGAAATTTAATTTTTTAATGAAATTTAAAAAATAATTAACAATATTTTTTTTTTGTGAAATTTATTTTTTTTATGAAATTTTAAAAATAATTAACAATATTTTTTTTGTGAAATTTAATTTTTTTATGAAATTTAAAAAATAATTAACAATATTTTTTTTTGTGAAATTTATTTTTTTTTATGAAATTTAAAAAACAATTAAGAATTTTTATAATTATTTGCTTGGATGGATGGATATCCATCCATTTGAAATATGTTAATGGATGGATTGGATGGATTTTATTTCTTAATGGATGGATTGGATTGGATTTTTATTAAGAGATTTTAGTGGATTGTAATGGATTAATGGATTGGTTTGATCCATCCATTAACAATCCAATCCATATCCATCCAATCCATCCATTTTGCCACCCCTAGAGGGAATAAAGAATAGTTATAGATACATATGATGATGTGTGTGAGAAGAGATTGCTTGTTATTACACTTTAATCTGAACCATCAAATTTGTAAGGAATGATGTTAAGGATTCATGTCTAGAATCCAAAACTTGCAATTAATTATCCAATTTTTTATGAATGATTCCCAGTTGATATTTTAGGTTTTTACTTGCTTCATGAAACCTCTCATTCATTTGATGATGTGTGTGATTGATTTTGTCTTCAGTGAGGTTATGGATTGAATAGCATCATCCAATTCCTCGAAAGAAGGATTAGTAGGCTTAGGATGCATTGATTCAAGAATAAAAGCACTAATGATAAAAAAAAAAAGTGGAAATGCCAACTTTTAGCGAGAAGGATAATAATGAAGACGAGTGGACAAGGATTTCATCCAATCATGTAGCAAATAGGAATAGTGGTAAATGGGATGCATAAAGATCAAAAATAAATCATGGAGTTACAAAAACAACAACGTTTTTCATCACAGAATTGGCAGATAACTTGAGAGCGAACGATCTATTATGTTATTAAGGAACATGGGGACATAGATTAAGTGATCATTCCTCCTAAAAGAGATAAGAGAGGGAAGAAATATGGTTTCGTTCGTTTTTTCAATGTAAGAGATAAAAGAATGATGGCAGCAAAACTTGACAACATTTTCATTTAAGGAAGAAAGATAAAAAAATCTTCCCAGATTCAAAAGGAAGGAGGTCAGAGTGAAGAGGAAGGAGTCAAGAAAGAGGTGAAGGTAGGAAAGTGAAGTTAATTTTGATCAAAGAGGGAGGTTTTTGGGAAAAGGAAACAATTTGAGTTTCTGACATTTGACGAAAGGAACAATGTCAGGAGTAACAGAAGATTGTATACAGAGGTCACTAGAGGTCAAGGATCTCGTATTCATTTGTTCAAAGTCAAAAATCAACAAATTATTCATATGAAGTTTAATTTGGAAGAAGATGAATTAACCGGGTTTGAGAAAGCTTATATTGGAATAGTGGAAAATTCGTGTTTAGCTTACAAAATACAAGATATGTTTCACTCTAAAGGATATTTTATGTCAAAGCGACCCCATTGAGTACTAATTTTTGTCTTCTAGAGGAACTTGAAGAATGGAAGTTGAAAGCTCTAGTAGAGGAATCCATGGATTGGTTAAGATAATGATTCAAATAAGTTAGGAAATGGAAACCATATGACGCGGACCCTGAAAGAGTCACGTGGATAAGATGCTTTGGGATTCCATGCCATGCATGGTCTCTAAGGTTTTTTGAATTCTTAACATTGACACTGGGAGTTTATATATGAAGTGACTATAATACGATTAATCATTCCAAAATGAACGTGGCAAATTTTATGGTCAGAACCAGATGTGTAATGGTGATTAATGAAGCTCTCAACATTCAGATTAATGATAATTTATTCATAATCAAGCTGATGGAAGAGACACAAGGTCTAGTAGGTCACTGGTTCATAGGTCTAGTAAGCCGATAAAGGCATAAATATCAATGTGAATGTCGAGGAAGGAGTGTATCGATATAAAGAAATTGATGTAACATGTGAATGGGTTAATGGTCAAAAGGTCTTGGTGGTTTTCAAAAAGGATGTCAAGGATCCAAAATTTTCACCAAATTTACAAAAACAATTTTCAGAAATAAAAAAGGTGAGTTCTGATTCAGAGAAAATTTTCCCCTTAACAAGGAGGTCAAATGGACTTTTAGTGGGGCAGTAGGTGCTTAAGGGGGTATGGTGATTTTGTGGAGGAAAGATTTTCTATCTCTAAATTATATTTTAAGGGGGAAGCATATATGGGAGTGAATGCGTATTGGAAGGGGAAATTACAATTTTGTTAACATTTATGCCCCTTGTAATAATGTGAAAAGGAGAAATCTTTAGAGTGAGTTGGTGCAGTTGAAAAGGAAGAATATGGATGAAGAATAGTGTCTATGGGGATATTATAATTAATTAATCAATAAGGAGGAGAGAATTGGTGTAGAGGTGAGGAATAGAGGATATGAAATTGAGGATTCTAGAACTTCCATTAAAGAAATGGATCTCATTGATGTGCCTAGCATATGAGGTAGATTTAATTGGTTCAATGGTATTGGTACTGCTATTATTAGACTAAACAGGTTCTTGTTGTTTGCGAACTTAGTCAATATGTGGAAGGTAGCAAGGAAATGGGTGGGGCAAAGGGATACTTTTGATCGCTTCCCCATTTGGTTGAAATCTAGTGATCAAGATTGGGGCCCTAAACAATTTAGATTTAATACTGTTGAATTAAGCACAATTTGATAAATTTATTAAAGAATATTGGAGGAAAATTGAGGTTGAAGGGAGATGTGACTTCATGCTAAAATAGAAGTTAAATTTTTTAAGGGAAGGTTGAAGTGGTAGAATAAAGTGGTATTTAGGCAGGTGTTAAAAGTGGAAGATTCAGTAATATAGTGGAATGATATTGACAACTTTAGTTTCTAACTATGGAGGATCAATATCTAAAATAGTATAAGATAGAACAAAGATGTATGAAGATATTTGAAAAAACTTGGAGTACAAGGAAAGTCTTCTTAGGAAAAAATCTAGATAAGTTTGGTTAAGGGATGGAGACTAAAACAATATATTCTTCCATAACACTTTGAAGGATAGAAATAGGATAAACCATATAAATATGGTGGATTCACCTAATGGAAGATTGTAACGGGTGAATGAGGTGAAAATGCAGTGAAGTGTCATTTTGAAAGTTTTTTTTGAAGAAAGTTGCATCAGAATACCAGTGCCCGGTGAGATAGATTTCAAATCCTTATCTCAAGAGAAAAGTAACTCTTTAGAAGAACCTTTTATGAGAGTGAGATTAAGGAGGCGGTTTGGTGTTGTGATGAAAACAAGAGTGCAAAACCAGATGGTTATAATTTTATTTTTTGAAGAAGTGTTAGGAAATAGTTAAGGAAGATGTATTTAGTTTTGTGAAATATTTCCACTCCAAGGCAAAACTTACCAAGGCTCCAACTTATTTGAGAGACCACAATTTTCTTAGAAGAATGTATATGTGGAAGGAAGTTATTAGCAACCTTAGAAAAAGATTGTCATCTTAGAAAGGAAGATATATTTCTTTGGGAAGGAGGGTTGTGTTAGTTAATGATGTCCTCAATTCGATTCCCATTTATAGTTTGTCTTTCTATAAAGCCCCAATCAAAGTGTTGAATGAGATTAGAATTATTGAAATTACTTTTTATATAGAGGTAATGAAAATAAGAGGAAAAATCATTGGGATAATTGAGATTCAGTGTGTAGAGCCAAAAAATGTGGGGGGATCGGTATAAAAAACATAGAATAATTTAATAAGGCTCTCTTGCTCAAGTGGAAATGGATGATTTTTAAGGAAAATGACGCTTTATGGAGTGGGATATTGAGACATAGGTATCAAAATACGGAATGGAAGATACTTTTCAATGATAACAGTGTGATCAATAAAGGAGACTAAATTTGGTGGAGGGACCTCATAATAGTTGGAAACAAGATAATTGCAGGCCATATTTTTTTGATATATTTGATGCATTTTGAATGATGGCAGGAGTATTTCTTTTTGGTACAACAAATGGTTAGGCAATCAAACCTTGAAGGAGGCGTTTCCCGAAGCTTTTTCTTTGGCTACAAATTCTACATGAAGTGTGGTAGATGTGGGTTTTTGGGAAGGAAGGGTTTGGAGATGGAAGATGCAAATCAACATTGAGAATTCAATTGAAGATGATAGCTTACAAGTAGGGGAATTCTACCTTGAGAATTCAATTGAAGATGAAACCTTGAGAACTCAATTTGTAGAATCAACGTCTTTTGTTTCAGATGAATTTAGATGGTTAATCGATGATGATGAGGTTGTCTCTGTTATGATGTGTTATGCTATTTTAGATACAAGTTACTCAGAGGATTCAGATAGGACATATTTGGGAGCAACTTTGAGAAATTTGTGGAACTTAGAGGTTTCTTCCAATATTCAAATGTTTGGCTGGAGGATGCTTCTAATACATTACTAACAAGAGACCAATTATCCATTAGAGAAATCTTAGTAGGTGATAGAGAGAAGTGTTGTGCTTTTTTACTTTCAGAAAGAGGAAGATAATCTTCATCTGTTCAAAATGTGTGCAGTGACAAGAAAAATTTATGCTGCAGTGGAAAATGGTTGGGAAACCAAGTAGGATTACATCATGATTGCATATAAAGCTTCTTTTTGCATAGTCAACTAGTGAAGAATGAGGATAACAAAACATAATCCGTGTAATCTCGTTAGCTACTAGTTGAAATATTTGTCTAATGAGAAATGTTATTATGTTTCAGGGTAGAGTTTTCTTTTTTGAGGATTATTTGTTGACCGTTAAATTTCTATCATGAAAGTGGATAGGTTTGAGTAGCAAATCTTCTTCCATTTGTAATTTTTTTGATTGATATACCTCTCCTTTGGATTATCTTCGGACGAGTGGATAGTCTTTATTGTTTAGTTGAGGGTTAAAGTACCCCTTATATTTTCTCTTTTTTGGAATGAAATCATTGCATATAAAAAAATACTAAAACTAAAATAGATTTATGTTGCAAATGGAAGAAAATATAAACAAACTTTTGATTTTTCCTAAAAAAAAAACAATTTTAACACTAGAACACTTTAAATAATAGGATTTCTTAGACCATGTACAATGGTTTCAACACTCAACACCCACTTTTTCAACTCCCAACACTCCACATCATTTTCTCTTTCTTCCACCTAATAACTCAACACTCATTCAACTTTTACCCTCTCCAATGGTTTTTCACTCAACACCCTACCCCACCACTTTTTATTTTCATATTCTTATTTAAATTTTATTTTTATTTTTCACTCAGTCATTCATCTGCTGCCACGTGTCCCCTGCGTCAGCCTCAACTGTGTTGAGTTTTCTCAACACCTCTCTCTTCCAGCACACACTCAACACCTCTCTCAACATCCATTGGAGGGGATTTCGCATGTTGAGTTCAAACTCAACAGACCCATTGCACATGGTCTTAAATTTAACGGGGGCAAGGTAACGAGAAATTAACTTGCCAACCCATTGTTTAAACCTGCCACCCCCCAAAGGCTGGTGTTTTGACCATTTTACCCATGCAAAAATACCGAATATTCTAAAATTTCTGGTTCGTACCAGAAATTTCGCAAATGTACCAGAAATTTGTCGAGATTTACCAAATTATTGGGCATGATGAGCCATATCGGAAATATGAAATTTCCAGTACCGGAAATTGTATATTTCCGGTATGAATTACTAGTTAATAATCATACCGGATATTTAAAATTTTTGGTACCCGGAAATTTCAAATTTCTGGTATAATTTCAATTACCGGAAATTTCAAATTTTCAGGAATTTTCGGTACTGGGAGTTAAATTTATTTTTTTTTAACTTCAATAACATAAATAGAATAAATATCAAATGGTCATAACATAATATAACATATGGTGGTTGTGCTCAAAATCAAACAAGTTCCTTGATCACTTTCGTGCATTCACAAAATCAATACAAACAAAAGATTAAACATAAGAATATCCCGTTAAAACAAGAAATGTCGGTCTCTCGCATATGTACACAATGGAAAGCCACCTCACATTTATGGTAAAAAGGGAAAACTAATTGTGATTCAAGCAATGAGCAAGTTGAATCTATCAAAATTGGAGAATTATCAAATGCGACTCCAAGTAATCGGGCCAAAATTTGAGTCAAAACACAAACGAAAGTATTAAAAATAAAAGTATAAAATTGTAAACTATAAAGCCTTGGTGTAAGTGGGAAAAAGGCGAGCCAAATGAATCATTAAAAAGAATTCATTGGCCAAAAGCTATAGACCGCGCTAAGCGCGGTCTAGCACACTAAGCGCGTTACACCAGAAAGACAAAAACCAGTGCAACAAAACACAAATTCCAGTGTGCCTCCACTTAACACCTACACTACTCATTTACAGAAAAAACAGAAAAATAAAACCGTTGGGGCCTCCCAACAAGCGCTCATTTTACGTCGTTAGCTCGACGCCTTTTATTGTTTCATGAATGGCAAGTGACTTCCTCGCGACACGCTAATGCTTTCGCCTCAAACGCAACCTAAAGAAAGTGACCTGACCAAACACTTAACAAACGAATCAAAAGCAAAAGTATATACAAGTATGTGTAAAAACACAAATATACATAAAATGCAATATTTACAAAATCCTTAATTCGCTAAACAAATTGAAAAGTGAAGATTTAGAATTTACGAACTATCCGAGTTCAATTTGTTTAGCCAACTTCACCTTACTAAATAGAAAAAGTAAAGAGGAACAAAATCAAACACACAAACATGTACAAGTATGAAAATATAAAATGGTATCAATATACAAAAATAAACAAGCATGAGAATATGCACAAAATATACGATATGAACATATTTACGAAACTTAAAACACGAAACCATCGCAATGCGATTAATCTCAAAACCAATCTCAAGCAACGGCGCCATTTTGTTGAAGCGGCAAGCAAAAAGTAATAGGTATTATTTATTACCGGGTGATATAGGTTATATCGTATCGTAGTCCACAGAGATTGGTGAGAAAAACAGCCGTTCGACTATCTCGCATTCTAAGTTTCATGATTGGGTGTGGAAAGGTAAATGCGGGAAAAGTAAATAAAAGCAAATAAACAATCTCAATAGTCTAAGAGAAATAGTTATGGAATTGCATTTCGTTCTACCCGTCGAATACATAAATCTGAAGATCTTATCGCAACACACTCACAATACACATCAAAATCACCAGACATCATTTGAGATGCCACATCAGTGTCCATGTCTGAAACACCGACGAAAGCTCAACCGTACTATTCACGTAAGCGATTTCCCAATCGACACAAACAACACGGAGGCATTAAACTCGATACCCATTACGATTATTAGCCCCAAATCTATTTCTACAATTCAGAAACTAATAGTTATCATTCCTAATCAATATCTATGGTGTCCATTTCTGCAACAACACAAATCCAGAGCATTTAAGAAAAAAGATCAAGAACAACAACAATGATGATTTGTAAAGTGAATATATAAACGATCTCAAGATCAACAAATGTACATACAATAAGAGTAGAAATATACATACAAAACCCACCATTGGAATGAAACATAGGGAAGAAAGAAGATGAACCGGAAACTTTCACCGTGTCAAGGCAATCGAGACAAATCCATAGCCAATCCACATGATGTAGCACCCAATGGTGTTTCCTAAGCCTCTAAACTATCAAAAATGGATCAGAGCTCTTCCATGGGGGAAAGAGATGATCCAAAAACCTAAAAAAATGATTTTACAACATATATACAAAACTGAAAATCGCAGACCGCGCTAAGCACGTCTACCGCGCTAAGCGCGCTGTCCTTTATTTTTCTTAAACCGCCATAGCGCGCTTAGCGCCACATACCCGCGCTAAGCACCTTACTTTCTGCCAGACTTTGGTCTTCAAAATTTCCAGACCGCGCTTAGCGCCAAAAAAGCACGCTAAGCGGGCTCAACAGAACATCAACTTTTATTTCTTCAAAAATGCGTTCGCTGTCGTGTCTTCGACACTTTATTCCTCAAAGCTTCGAACACACATAAATACCTACAAAAAGACAACAAAACTATCAAACGATATATATTTACACGAAAACGTAATAAAACACAAACGATACAAATATACACAAAAACGGAGAATTATTTAAACGGTAATACAAAAAGTATCGATAAGTGCCACTATTTACATACACAAAATAACTACAATTTGACACTTATCAGCTAACTAGACTTTTTAATCTTTCTTTTGGGAATGAAAGTTGCTCCAGTAAGAATATTCATAGTAGCCCTTAACAATTGGGAGTTTTTCAATGCATCCTTATACCTTCTCCGAGGCAGTTGGCGAAATATAAAAATTGTCTCATATTTTCGGAGATACATTTTTGAATGCGCCGAATCTTATTTTTTGCCAAAATTTAGTTCGAAGATACATCTTTAAATTTTTTTGAGGTTAATTTGGAAATGTATCTCCAAAAATACACCTAAAAAATAGCACATTATTGACTCCTTCATATGTGCAGGTAGGAACATAAACTGCAAATAACCCCGGTAAACCAACGCTAATAAGATAACCATAGCCGACACATAATTTATAGTATTCTTCAATTCCATCCTACAAATAAAAGTTGATTAATTTTATTTGAACTTCAAAAAAAATCATAGCTATAAAGTTTAAAATATAAAATAAATTAATAAATAAAAATTAAATTAATAAACTAATAATATTTTAAGATTTCATAAACGACATGACATTAAAATAAATGACTTAAAAATATAGAACTTGATATTTTATAAAAGAAATAAAAATTAACATTAGAGAAAATAAAGTTTAAAATCTCTTTTTTAAAAGATTAAAATAAAATAAAAATTAATATATCAGGTATAGAGACGGGAATAGGCTAAGCCGAATTAGGTTTGACAAAGTCTAAACTCTAATCTGTTAAAATTAAAAAATATCAAAGTTTAAGTTTGACCTGTAACTTATTATAGTCTTATTTGTTAGGCCTATGTCAGCCTATTTATAAGTTTATTTCATTTAAACGTATGTAAATAAGAAATTTAATTAATATTTATATACACTACAAAATAAAAGATCAATAATATTAAAAAGCTTGTTTGCAATGACTTATCGAAACTTATTTAATATCGTAAATTTTATGAGATTATTTGTTTAAGAAAACTTATGCAAACAAGTTATAACTTTGTTTATAATGTGTTTTTATCCTATTTTTATAAGTTATTTTAGACAGGTAAATTTTGTTTTTGTAATTTAATTTATAGTACAACAAAACAAATAATTTATAATAATAATGAAATTATCTATATTTATTTAAATAGGTTGGTTTGACAGGTTTAAAATATTTTTTTTATGGTTTGAAATTAAGTCTTTTTAACTAAATAGATTTATAAAATTTCAAGCCTTTTCTATTTTAAAAAAATTGACCTAACCTGAACATATGTAGACTAGATCGTATATCTCTATTAATTAGACCGAGTTATTCTCACCATTGGGACAAGAACGAGGGAGACAATTAACCCCTCCTAATCTACCTTGTGTGCAACCATGATAGCCCACTCTTCTGCTATGTGTTTTTCTTGCAACCTTAAGTTTTGAGAATGACATCTTTAGACAAATGGGACAATAATATTAATGTGGAACCAATGAGGTGAAGGTCATTAGTTTTTTCTATATCAGCATATATTTCTGAACAGTTACTTGCAGACACAATTGAAACACAAGAAGAAAACAAGTATGATGATGAAGAAAGATATTTAAGCAAAGAATTTGTAGAGGTATATGTGTAGCATATATTTTATATTTTATTTTCAAAATTTTTATGTGTTATGTGTTATCAGGAAATAAATAAGATGTCACAAATTCAATCTATACCTTTGCTACAACTACTTATTAAAACATATTTTTTAATTCAAAATAGAATAAAATAATTATTTATATGGAAAATAATACAATATATTTTAGAACTTTTTTCTTTCGTTTTTTCACTGTGGTTCTTACGAGAATTGACTTTAGTAATTCAGAGTTTATACGGAAAGGTCATAATCCTGACCAATTATTGTTCCTATAAAAAATCAAATTCAATATATTTTTCGAACCTCCGTTATTTAGCAGAATCTTGTTTACCCATCGAGCTGAAGTCTTTGGTTAATACTTTAGAAATATTTAAGTAAATTCAGACAAATAAAGAGAATCGTAGAGATGTGGGAATTAATTTTTGGAAGTATAGTAGCAATTGCCTTATATTTTGTTTTCAAATGAAACAAAAATCTCACAAGTTGCTATAGTACTAGACTGAATTCCCGGAATTTGTCACTAATTTCATGTACAAGAGTTGTAACCACAAAATAAATCTTATACAAGAATGAATAAACCCAAAACAATAATTCCATTTGAATTCCGGTGACGAGAATAGATCCGCATCCATGGGAAGAAGAGTTGACGCGACATGATTATAAATTATTCGAATCTGTAATTGTAGTTGCAATATATAAAATTCAAAATTTAAACCTAGCATTTTTTCGTAATTTAAAATCATATTCTATTGTTGGTTCTGACGTTCCTAGAGTCTCTTACAAAAGTATTGCAAAAGTATTACAAAATGGCTTGAAAAAAATACATACATAAATGTTTAAACTAAAATTAATCAAAATTGACGACAAAGACAAAACCTAATTACATACATACACTTTTTTAATGTAAAATATGAGTGGAAGAAAGTAGTAAGACAATTTCTCTATGGTTTCTTCTTTATGTTGTGTAATTCAATACCATTATGCTCCCTTGAAGGACCTGAAGGTGGCTTTGGTATTGCTTTTGGCAAAGAATCTAAGAAATTTTGATGTAAACCTTGAGACTCTTTCTTCACATAGAAAGCTTGAGTGTGTCTTGAACAATAAGTAGCACTAACAAAATATATGAGCAAGAAAAGTAGAATTAGAAGTATATGAAGATGCTTTGTACCCATTTAGACTAAGAAAATTCAACAAGAAGGAAAAAGAGAGAGAAGAATGAATGATAAAAAATAGAAGAAAATATTTGTGGTGAGGTTATAAATGATTAATGGAAGAATTTAAAGGGCAGAGGTAATGAAGGAAGAGTGTGTACGGAACACACGGGAGAAGTAAATGCAAGATTTGTGTATAATGTTTTTGTGTGGATTGTGGCATTAAATGAGACAACATGAGTTGATAATTCTGGTCTACAGTTAAATAGAGACATTCCGTAAGTACATTTTATATAGGTTGGTTGAAATGATATTTGATATTGTTTGAATTTAGAATTATCAAGATTTTTAATCTTTAATTTGTGTAACTTTTATCGTCAAATATTTTAATATCTGTAAAAAATAAATTAACACTAATCAAACACTTGTACTCGAGTGATAAACGAATTTAAGATACAGAATTCAATTTTTAGTGAAAACAATACATGATCAATATTATTGACTATGAAAATTTAATTAGTCACTACTCTATATTTCTTGTATTTTTATTAACAAATATTGATTATAAAAAAATGTAAATATATAAAAATGTTAACTAATAGATTTATTATTTTTTTAATTTTTTAGAAGAAGTAGTAATAATAATAATTAAAAATTTATATATATATTTAATTCTGAGATCTCATATTTGAATTTAAAATATAATACGGTTTAATAATATCTATAATATAAGAAAAGTTGTTGTTTTGGAAATCACAAAAATACTCTTTTGTTACCTTAGTTTAAATTAATAATTTATGGAAAAAAAGTCTTTTTTTTATAGTTTTTTTCGAATCACTTTTCACTTTTCATTTTCCAACTCATTTTTCACTTTTCACTTTTTTATAACTTTATTATTATTATTTCTAATAAATTATAAATCAAAATATTCTGATAAATTATTTTTTAATAAATATTTCATAATTATTTTAAATTTTAAATGGTTGTTAATTTACATTTAAAATAGTATTTAATTTTAAAAAATAATTTTAATAATTGAATATTAATAACGAAGAAATATAATTTGAAATAATTTTTATTTTAAGATACAATAGTTTTTAAGAAAATAATAATAATTTTAGTTTAAAAAAAATTATTTTAATTAAAATGAATTTAAAAATATACTTGAAAATGTGCGTTATTGGATAAAATATAAAAATGTGTGTCACTTATCATTAAAGTTAATTTATATGATTCAAAATATTATTATATTAATATATGTCATTAATGAAGTTTATACAATTAAAATAATGTTTGCACAATAAATATTAAAAAAACTATTTATTATTGATGTCATTTCACAAATAGTATATGTTATCAATCTAAAATAGAGAAATATATATATATATATATATATATATATATATATATATATATATATATATATATATATATATATATATATACTATTATTTATAGTCAAATTCTATTGATTCAGATATTTTTGTAAATGATACCTAAACAAAAATAATATTTGTATACGAAAAAAAAATTTATTATTGATCTAAATATTTAGATATACGAAAAATGGTATTTATGATTCAATAAAATTTTATTCAAAAAAGGTATACAGGAAAAAAACTATTATTGATCTAAATATTTTTATATGCGAAAATTTACAATTGATTCAGATTTTTTTTAAACGATACCTAAACAAAAATAATATTTGTATACGCAAAACATTTTTTTAATGATCTAAATATTTTGATATATAAAAAATAGTATTTATGATCTAAAAAAAATTATTAAAAAAAGGTATACGAGAAAAATCTATTATTAATCTAAATATTTTTATATACGAAAGATGATAGTTATGATTCACAAATATATACGGAAAAAAATTATTATTTAAATATTTTATATATGAAAAAAGTTATTATTTATTTAAATTTTTTTTGACCTTCTACTTAAAATAAATATGTTATGTAAACAAATGCGCGTATCAAACCAAAACCCGTGCGTATAGTCAAGTTTGTTACTAGTTACTATTCATTAGTTGAATAAAGGCTTCTAATTATTGTAAAAATTATTTTCTCTTTTCAGAGAGCACGTTGAAGTCATAAAAGTGGTGATGAATACCCATAACAACCAAAAGGATATTGCCAAATTAATTATTTAAAAATTATAAAATTAAAAATGGGAGAAAATTGTTCTCTTTATTTAAAATATTAGTTGTGTAATAGTATCTTGAGAGCAAAAAATGGAAGTTGTCGATTGGTTAGGTGAGTTTGTGGGGCTGCATGGAAAATAATGGCCAAGAAAAGAAAGTTCCAAAAGTAAAACTAATGTCAAGTCTTACTCCAAAATTAAAATTAAAATATAACTATTGAAATTTTGATTCGATCCCTGTTACTTAGTCTACAGAGAATTGATGAGTGAGGCATGTACTGCATGAGTGGATAAATCAAAACATAGGGTTTTTCATGACATAATTAAAGTGTTGGGTATAGTAGATAGATAGGGTCCCCCATCAAATACACATATCTAACATTTTATATTTTTTGGTGAAATCATATCTAACAATATGAGACATGTTAATTTGGACCCCACGGTGAGGATGTACACTGAGATGGATATGATTGATGAGAAAAGTGGTTCAATTTTGTGTTGTATTCAATATAAGGATATATCAATGCTCATAGTTCATGGAAACAAAGCTCACCTCAAAGATTAGACATGACCAAAATCAACAATGCTAATTCTCTTAAATAATTCATTAATTAACTTTTAAAAGAGTTATTTGAATTCTAAGAAAGTCAACATCCTCTCTTAATTAAAGTTATTTAGAGATACCATGGCAATATTCTTCCTAAGTCTTTTAAAAGTGTTGCTTTATTGAATAAGTATTTGATCAATTGCCCACTTTTAACACTTTCTTGTTAACTTGTTCTCTAAAAAAATAAAACAGTTTTAATATGTGCTTACTTATGTCATGTAGTGCATGATTTCATGCTAAATTAATTACGGATTTGTTGTCTAAGAACAAAATTATAGGCTTTCTTACTTTTATTTCAAACTCCTTTAAAATTGAGATTAATCATATTGTTTGACAAATAGCTAGTGAGCATGATATGTACTCAGATTTACAAGTAGATAATGCTACTACTGGTTGTTTTTTCAGCACCATGATATTAGAGTATTGTGGAAATTAAACAAGTATTCTGATTTTTTTTTGTGTGTCTTGTTTATCTCCACACTAGTTTACAGTTGAGAAGCCAACTAGATCTATATCAGTTTGACTTGAAGATGCAAGGAATAACACTTCATAGTTGAGTGTTCCTTTGATGTACCTCATGATTCCTTTTCGGGCAAGCAAGTGTGAGGTTCTAGGCTCATGCGTGGACCTACTAATGATTCCAACTGCACATAGGATATCTAGCATGTTGTGCCATAGATATCTCAAAGATCCTATGATTTGTTTGTGTGAGATATTGGATCGAACTCTAGTATGGCCGAAGGGTAGCTTCTTGATTCGACAGGGTTAAGCATGAAGTCAAAGGTTGTTCACATGCTTGTGTCGAAGATGCTAGGGTTGTTAGCATGTTAAATTAGGTTTTAGTGTTTAAACCCTAATTTGTTAAGTTAGCTTGTTTATTAAGTTGGCTTGTGTAATGGACCTTGTGGAAAAAGCCCATTAGTTAGCATGTTAGGTTTTATTATAAATAGCATACTAGTCTCTCATCATTGCTACGCTGCAAATCCTAATTTAGGGTGAGAGAGGTTATTTGTTATTCTTGTAAACTTGTAATCTTGTTTTAAGAGAAAGTAAAAGAATAGCAGTTATAACCAATATTTGTGTTCTCCTCTTCTTCCTTGTCCTTTATTCATCCCTTATTTTATACTTTGTTCGTGGCATTGAATTCACAACAAATTGGTGCGGTGATCGTGGAGAAGATGCCTTCAACAAAGTATGAGATTGAAAAGTTCACCGGAGTGAATGATTTCGGTCTGTGGCGCTTGAAGATGAAAGCCCTACTGGTTCAGCAGGGTTGTTTGGAAGCGTTGAAGGGAGAGGCAGCCATGAAAGCAGAATTGACGGCAGCGGAGAAGACGAATATGATCGAGAAAGCACACAGCGCAATTTTGTTGAGCCTTGGTGATAAGGTTCTCCGGCAGGTATCAAAGCAGACGACGGCATCAGGGTTATGGGTGAAACTTGAAAGTTTGTATATGACCAAATCGCTGGTAAATCGACTCTACCTGAAGAAAGCTTTGTATTCATTCAAGATGATTGAAGACAAAGTATTGGCTGAGCAGTTGGATATGTTCAACAAGCTGATTCTTGATCTTGAAAATATTGATGTGAAGATCGATGATGAAGATCAAGCGCTGTTACTATTGTGTTCTTTGCCTCAATCACATGCTCACTTCAAAGAAACTCTCTTGTATGGAAGGGAGTCCCTGACATTTGAAGAAGTTCAATCAGCCTTGTACTCTAAGGACTTGAATGAACGAAAGGAGCATAAACCTTCGACTGTTGGCGAAGGTTTGGCCGTTAAAGGAAAACTCTTACGAAAGGATGGTAAGTTCGACAAGAAGAAAGGCAAAAGCCAGTCGAAGTCTTACAGTGGCGAAGCATCTGGCATTCGATGCTACCATTGTAAGAAGGAGGGTCACACAAGAAAGGTGTGCCCTGAACGCCTGAAATATCATGGAGGTAAGGATAATGGCAACGCTGCCATTGTTCAAGATGATTTCAAATCATCTGATGTTCTTGTGGTTTCAAGCAGTGACTCTAAGAAGGAGTGGATTATGGATTCAGGTTGCACTTGGCACATGACTCCAAACAAAGACTTGTTCGAGGAATTATGTGATCAAGATGGTGGATTAGTATTGCTGGGAAACAACAAGGCTTGCAAGATTGCAGGTGTTGGATCTGTGAGATTCAAGCTCCATGATGAGTCAATAAGGTTGTTGACTGAAGTCAGGTATGTTCCTGATTTGAAGAGAAATCTGCTTTCTCTTGGTGAATTCGACAAGAAAGGATATGTTTTCCAAGGAGAGAAAAGTATCCTAAGAGTCATGAAAGGTTCGAAGGAAGTCTTGAGAGGCGTGAAGAAACAAGGCTTGTATACCCTTGAGGCTGAAGTTGTAAGTGGTTCGACAAATGTTGCATCCATGAAACCTTTGTCGAAAATAGAAATCTGGCACATGAGATTGGGCCATGTCAGTGAAAGGGGTCTGGTCGAATTAGGGAAACAAAATCTGCTTGGTGGAGACAAAGTCGAAAAGCTGAAGTTTTGTGAACCCTGTGTACTTGGAAAATCTTGCAGAGTGAAGTTCAACAAAGGCAAACAAAGAACACATGGATCCCTTGATTACATCCATGCTGATCTTTGGGGGCCTGCAAGATGTCCATCACATTCAGGAGCAAGGTATTTTCTATCCATAGTAGATGATTATTCCAGAAAATTATGGGTATTCATCTAGAAGTCTAAGGATGAAACTTTTGAGAATTTCAAAAGTTGGAAGACTCTGGTTGAAAATCAGACTGGCAAAAAGGTCAAGAGGTTGAGAATCGACAATGGCCTTGAATTTTGCAATGAAGCATTCGACAGTTTTTGTGCTGCCTCTGGTATTGCAAGGCATAGAACTACTGCAGGTACTCCACAGCAAAATGGTTTGGCTGAAAGGTTTAATCGAACTATTTTGGAGAGAGTCAGATGCATGTTGACTAGTGCGGGGTTAACGAAGGTGTTCTGGGCTGAGGCTGTTTCGACAGCAACATATCTGATAAACAGATGTCCTTCAACATCGTTAGATATGAAGACACCTGAAGAAGTTTGGTCGGGACATCCACCAGATCTCCACAAACTGAGAGTATTTGGCTGCGTAGCCTATGCTCACATTAGGCAAGACAAGGTCGAACCTAGAGCTCTGAAATGCATGTTCATGGGATACCCAGAAGGAGTCAAAGCTTATAGGCTATGGTGCCTAGAGCCAGGTCACAGGAGGTGTATCACCCGTCGAGATGTAGTTTTCAATGAAGCTGAAATGGCTTTTAAGAAAACTGATGATGTTGGTCG
The DNA here is from genome assembly GCF_029867415.1 of Vicia villosa. Lineage (NCBI taxonomy): Eukaryota > Viridiplantae > Streptophyta > Magnoliopsida > Fabales > Fabaceae > Vicia > Vicia villosa. Next base: position 174,777,774 of record NC_081181.1, read on the forward strand.
AAGTACAGAAACATCTGACGAAGAGCTGGAACAGGTAGAGATTCCTGTTGAGGTGGAGCATGTTGATGCTGAATTGCATATCCCTGATGAAGTCGAAGAAGAAGCAGAAGATGCTGAGAAAGTTGAGGAAACTGACGATGACTACCTATTGTCGAGAGATAGGTCGAGAAGAGTCATAAAGGCACCTCAGAGGCTTGGGTATGCAGATCTTATAGCTTATGCCTTAATCTCTGCAAGTGAGGTTCTAGACGAAGAACCTAGAGACTACAAGGAAGTTATGAGGAGTCGAAATAAGACTGAATGGCTGAAGGCCATGGATGATGAGATGAAATCTCTTCATGATAATCATACTTGGGAACTGATCAAGAAACCTGTTGGGGCAAGGTTAGTCAGCTGTAAATGGATTTTCAAAGTTAAGGAAGGAATTTAAGGAGTGATGTTGTAATACGGTGAACTGACTTTTATAATCGAAAATGTAAAAAGGATTAAGCATGAGTCGCCACCGACTTTTATTTTATCCAAATATCGGAAAGGCTAAAAGAACAGGAAAATACCTTTTAAAAAGATTTTGAGTTCGGGGGGTAATTATGCAAAGGGAAGGTGTAAGGCACCCTTTGCATCCATGGTTTTCCATGGGCTCTTAATTGCTTTGCTCGTTTTGAAACCAAAAGTTTAGAAATGTATAGAAGATGAAGAAACAAGGACTTTAGCTCGTAAATGAGCGTAGCCTTGAGAGTGTTTGTTTAAGAAAAAGTTGATAAAAGACATTTTAACCAGAGCAAGGCAATTAGGGGCAATTACCTTATAATTTGAAAAAAGAGTTCTTTTAGCCTTTCAGGGTGAAAGGGTCTATCCTTGCCATAAGAGGGCAGGAAGCCTTTCATTTGGAGGTTAAAGGGTCGTCGCAATGTCGTTCGCCATAAGACTGACCCATGCCATAGAGGGGCAGGTAGTCTAAGGGGAAGACCAGAATAGCCTTCATTCGTAGGCAACCAGAAGATACCTCAGCCTTTTTTCCGTAGGCAACTTCCGAGGGTCGAGGTCATGTTAGTGTATCGAAGGCAGCATCATTAGGGTCGCATGACCTTTTTATCGAGGCAACATGGCTGAGGTATCCTCATATTCGAGGGACATGGCTATTCTGCAAAAAATACACAAGGCAACAGGCAACAGGAAACAGGCAACAAAGAGGTTACCCCAAAAGTGTGCGTGGGTGCAACAATCACGTGATTAATTCGATTAAATTATCTTGTAATTAGTGAGGCTAATTCAATTCAAGGTTACACTCCCTAAATTACTAACCACGCAATTTATCATAAAGCAATAACAATAGCAATATGGGGAAGGGGAAAATGAAACCAGCGGATCCCCTAATAGGGTTTGGCATAAGTAATAATAAAAGGCAGAAAATATCAGGGTTAAGGTTTAGGGTTACCAATACTCGTGGCTTCGGCAATCGACAAACCCTGAAAATTGGAAAAGAAAGAATAAACAGAAGGGTGAGTGCGTTATCAGTTCGGAGGCAAACAAAATTAACCCTAAAAATAAAGAATAAAGAAATTTAAAATAAATAAAGCAAATGGGCACTTAGCTTCGAATTTGATTTGACATGGTTGGCAGACGGAGGATGTCTTGAGACTAACCCTGAAAAGGCAAAAAGGCAAGGCATAGAAAGGAGTGAGTGTATGCACAGTTCAGAAAATATAAGGGCAAACCCTAAAATCAAAAGGAAATAAAATAAACTTTAAGATAAATTAAATACTTAACTTTGAGTCTTGATCGGGCGCGTAGTCGGAAGGTATTTGAAGAGTAACCCTGAAAAGGCATAAATAAAACATTCAGTGTAGGGCATGATCTTCGTAAACCCTGATTTTAAGGTACGAATTAAAATAAGAAAATACAAACGATTTAATTAATTATTGGTCTCGCGACCTAATTAATTAAATCGAGATAAAAATAGAGAAATCGAGTGCAAAAATATTTTTTATGACTTTTTATGGATTTTTATGAATTTTTTAGAATCATAATAAAATAAATGTGAATTTTAATGAATAAAAAGTAATTAAAATGTTTATGATAATAGAAAATAAATGGATATAATTATTATATAAAAATAAATAAATAGAATAATAATATATAAAAAAATAAAAATAAAAAGAAATAAAATTGGGAGAAAGAACTTAATTGATCCTGTGTTGCATATGGTTGGAGATCCATGGTGCATGTGCAGATCTGAAGGCGTTGGATTGGAACTGAGATAGATTTGATGGTTGGATACCTGCCAGCGTAGCGTGTGCCCGTGTGGGAGGAATAACGCTGGATCTGCAGGAAACTAGACTTTGAAAATTTAACAAAATAAGATGTAAGAGGCAGGGTTCGAACCCGTGCCCTTGCGTATGAAGACCTTAGGATGCTGCTCTTCGCCACCACGCCAGGCTCCGCTCGCTGTTAGCAAAGTAGCAAAAAGGTTATTTAAATGTAACTATAAAACGTTTGAATTCTAAAACCAACGCACGCTACAGTCTTCCTCTCCGTTCAGACTGTTTCTTTCTACCAGAGGTTTTAGCTACGAACATGGCTGTTGGTATACCCTATAGCCACGGTTTCCATGCGTAGTTACATGCCTGCAACCATTAAATTTACATAATAATGCACATAAACTCCGAATCCATACATGGTTCGACTAGAAATCTTCTCCTGAATGCAATGGTGCCATTAATTTGGGGTGATTTTTCCTGTATCATGAACCCCCAAATTGGAGCTCTAAAAACCTAACAATGGCAAACTACATGTCCTGCATCAAAACTCAAATCAACGTATCCAGAAAGTTTGCAGACATGAGTATGAACATGATTATGCATCCAAAATATATTTACAACTCGTCAAACATTGAAATCGAGATTGTGCAAAAAAAAGGCAAACCGAGTTCGTATATGGCATGATCCTTGGCGCTGCGCCGCCCGATAGTGATTGGGATTGCTTCGAAGAGGCCCCAGGAACGTTATTCGATTTCCAAAACTTCTTGAATCACGCTGCAAATTGGAATTCGATTTGAACTTTTGCTTCGACTTTTTTGAGTTTAGCCAGAGTTTCTTTGTCTGCAATCCTTCTCCCTGTTTTTGATTTCTGTTCTCAGTATATATACAAGTGATTTTAGGTTTAAGAACTTGAATCAAATCCCTCATATTTTGGATGATTGTAATTTGGTTTTGAATAGATATTGAATCCTTCCTTTTTAGTCTTCAATCAGATTCTACTCAATCCAATCTTGCATGATTCCAAAAAATCAGAAATCAATTTCCTATGATTCCAATAATTCAGAATTTTGGCTTCTAAAAAAATTCAGAATCCAACTATTCCATAATTTTTTATGATTTATTTAATATTTTAAATGAATAAAAAACTCAAATAAATATTAATAAATCCATAAAAAATAAAAAAAAAGTGGAATTAGAGACTTCTCTTAAAGTCATGGGCTTGGATCAATTTAAGTTCAATGGACTTTATTTCTACTTGCACCTAAAAACCAAAAAAAATAGAATGATATGTAAATATAATAAAATGATTCACTAATTTTAATTAAAATTCAACTTAAATCTAAATTGAATTAAAAAATATAATTGTAAGCCTAAAAAGGGTTAGTGAACCGAAAATATTGTTAAATCGTAAAAACGACCAAAATACGCAAAGATGTACGTGTGATACATATTTTCGAAAAAAATGCAAAATCAAGTTAATTTGCAGATGATATGCAAAGCATACGCTTAAAAAGAATCTGGAGGGCAAATTTTGGGGTATGACAGCTGCCCCTGTTTAATTTTCTTAAACCTGAAGATGTAGATTGGCCTGTCTGCCTGTCGGAGTCTGAAGGTAGAAGGGGATTGAACACTAGAATACCCAAGAAATTTGCCCTAGCTGAAGCAGAGACTTTTGCCGGAGACGGGTTTAAAGATGTCGTCCAAGTGTTGGAAAAGATGTGTGAGACGGGCTTAAAGATGCCGTCTGATATGGATAAATACGAAAGTTAGAATAAGTCGTACGTTAGACTATATCGGAGCTTGAAGTATTGAGAGGCGTTTGTCGGAGATGGGCTTTAAAGATGCCATCAGATGTTTGAAAAACTGTTCGTCTAAACAGATGTTTTTCAGACTGGATCATATGCATTGATTATATTTGAAGGAGATTCATTAAAATGAAGTAATGTCTTACAGAAGACTACCTGAAGAGGTTCCTGAATAGGATATATCATTGACTGATGTAAAAAGGATTAGGCTTTAAACAAAGCTCGGGAAGAAGTGTCTTGTAGGAGATTAACTGAGAAACTCCTTAAAAGGGCAGTAGATGTCTTAGAACATGTTGGATAAATCTGAAGAAGATTACCTAGAAAGGTATGATATGATACGTCTTAGAAAGGATTACCTAGAAAGGTTCCTAGAAAATATAAACGCCTTAGAGAAGACTACCTAGAAAGGCTCCTAGAAAGGATATGAATCATCTTAGAAAAGATTACCTAGAAAGGTTCCTAGAAAGGATATGAATCATCTTAGAAAAGATTACCTAGAAAGGTTCCTAGAAAGGATATGAATCATCTTAGAAAAGATTACCTAGAAAGGTTCCTAGAAAGGATATGAGTCATCTTAGAAAAGATTACCTAGAAAGGATATGAGTCATCTTAGAAAAGATTACCTAGAAAGGTTCCTAGAAAGGATAATAAACGTCTTGGAAAAAACTACCTAGAAAGGCTCCTAGAAAGGATATGAAATATCTTAGAAAAGATTACCTAGAAAGGTTGATAGATGTCTTAGAGAAGACTACCTAGAAAGGCTCCTAGAAAGGATGAGAAATTCTTTGATTGTTTCTGAATTATCTCTGAAGAAAGACCTGGAATGAAGTATCAGATTTGCATTTGTCTTGAATGAGTGTTGAGATTGAATCGTTGATATGATTGTATTTGCACAGTGTCTGGATGATAATGTTCTTTTGATTATGAAGTGACCTGAAAAAGGAAAGATTAGTCTTATGCAATGTCATGATGCATGTATTGAGATTCTCGAAATAAACGAGAGTAATGTATGTTATGCATGTGTTTATGAATGATGCAGGGATGGACTATATAGTCGAAGCATATTGATGATTTTTGTATAGCAGCGGCTGATTGAGAAAATAAATCCCTGTATGCCGTTGGATAATTCTAAGAGAATTCCTGTCTTTCGTTCGATGATATCCAGCTGGGGATTTTTGATCTTCGTTTGGGGACAAGATTGATTTGAGGGATCTGATTCTGATGTATCCTGGGGACAAGAGAGATGAGTATAGTACCTGACCAGATTTTTGAGTGGAAACTTTGATAGAAATAGCGAGTTTGAATAAAACATGCCAGAGAAGAAGATTATGCCGGAGATATAAAATCCATTGGGGAACCAAGTCTCCGTTAGGAAGAGATTGCTTGAAGATGACTTGCTATGTGGGGATATATCAGGAAACTGCTCTGCGGGGAAGATTCCCAGAGATTTCAACTTTTCATTGCCCCATGTCTTTGAGTAATTGCTGTTGGAAAACACTTTTAACCATATATGGTCTTTTGCTTGCGGGCATATACCTGCCCCTGGAATCAGTAGCCTGATATGCTCGATACTTGAGTTTGGAATTAAAACTTCAAAGGAGAGACAGATACTGACATCATCTGATGCTAGTAGCTAAATAGCTTTTGTTGAGATTTGTAACTGATGTGACTAATTTCTCTGGTTGCTCAGTGCCTCTGAGAGGTTCTATGAATATGCCATGCCCCTTGTGTAGACAAGCTTTTAGTTGATCGAGTTATGCATACGAGACGTCTCTGCAAACTTATTTGTCGGGAGGACTTTTAGTCATTAATTATGCCCCATGCAGATTCTTCCCGATGCCAAACATTTGAAATTACGTAGACAAAATTGTTTTATAATGGCACTCATTAAAATGCAATGCATATGTCTGTCTTGGAGTTTAAAAACAATTTTAGTAAAACAAAATATGTAAGAAAGTGATATTTGTAAAAACGTGATATTAACTCAGGATTTTTGGTAAACTTTAAGGAGTCAGGATACCCTTTTTGTGACAGTACGCTTTCGAACTAACCATGCTTCAGTTAGGACTTTCAAGGGTTGTAACGTGGCTTGGTTCACGGTTTAAGAAACAAAGGATAAAGGCTCAAAGTTTATTTGTACCCATCCCAATCTTCGTGATGTTCTCCGATCTTATGCTCAGTTACCTTTGCATTTAAGTTCTAGCAGGTCTTGAAGTCATAATGTTGACATTTGATGATGGTTGAAACACCGAGAGTTTATTTGAAAAGGCAGCCATCCTTTTTTTGTAATTTTTTCTTTTGTCGAGGATTTGTAGTAACCTCTTTTTTGACTTTATTATCCCTAACTTTTGCCTGAACTGTTTATTTTGAGATTACAGTCAGCGGGATGTTTCGATTTTTTTGATAAGTCTCCTTCATAGGTTTTGACTTAACAGTTTTCTTTTTTTTTTATGGATATTGACTGCCTGACTTGAGAATCACGGGAATCCGTCACTTATGTCAAGCACCTGGTATAATTGAGGTAACTGAGTAACTACCCTGCCCCAGGTTATGATTAAGGGTTTTAATCTGTATGAGAAAGAAACTTCTACTTCTTAGGCTCAAAGGGGTTGACGATGGATTAACATCCTTATATCTCCACTGTTTAGGAATTGAAACAATGCCTGTACATCGTCAGCATAGTCTGTTTGAAAGCATACTGTATGAGGTTGCGGTATCGTTTCGTCATCCTCCCTCAAAAGGCTTACCGCTTTAGCGAGAGTTAAATATCATAAAGAAAACTAAGTAAAAACAAAGTTTAATATAGAAATAGGAAGAGAAATAAATCAAGACAAACATATGCAATGCATTAATGATTATGATAAAATAAATAGAGTCTGACATAAGACGAATGTTTAAACAAACAGGAAAGAAATTGCGAATGCGAGTAAATTAATGATCTAAATAGCCATCCTTTAGACTTTGTGTGGCTTCTCTGGTTGCCCAAATTCAACGATCCCTTCTTCAATCAAGTCTTGAATTTTATGTTTCAATGGCCCACACTCTTCTGTATCGTGACCAGGACTATTTGAATGGTAAGCACACCTTGCATGATGCTTGTACCCAGGGACGGGATTAGCAGGAGCTGAGTATGGAGGCAGTAGAGTTATCAGACTCCGATCGAGCAAGTGTTGCAAAGCTTGAGCCAATGGCATGTGTAGTGGGGTAAATGACCTCTTGGGTTTTGATTTCCAAGTACGTTGGCCACCTTGTTGCTTGCGTTGATCTTTTTGTTGTTGTTGTGTTGGAGCCTGACTAGAGACCAGGACTGCCCCAACAGTGTTTGATTCATTCTTCTGATTGTATGGCTTTTTCACAGTACCAGAAGAAGTAGCCACCTGAATTTTTCCGCTTCGGATACCACTTTCAACACGTTCTCCAGTTAGTATGAGATCGGTGAAACCAGACGAGGAGCTTCCAAGTAAATGGCTGTAGAAAGGACCAGTCAGTGTATTCATGAACATATCAACCAATTCTCTGTCAGTCAAGGAGGGTTTGACTCTTCCAGCTAGATCTCTCCATTTTTGAGCATACTCCTTGAAAGTTTCCTCGGGTCCCATAGACATGCTTTGTAGTTGCATGCGAGTTGGTGCAAGGTCAGCATTGTATTGGTATTGTTGGTAGAAGGCAACAACCAAATCTTCCCAGGTACGGATGTTAGTACCCTCTAGTTGATAGTACCATTCGAGTTGAGTTCCAGATAAGCTATCCTGGAAGAAGTGGATCCACAGCTTCTTATCGGCGGTGTGAGGTTGAATCTTCCTCACATATGATCTTAAATGCAGCTTAGGACAGGAGACTCCGTCATATTTAGCAAAAATCGGAATCTTGAACTTCGGAGGGATGACAACTCCAGAGACGAGTCCTAGTTCCTCAAAATCCAACCCAGGTACCTTCTGAATCTCCATGGCTTTCATACGTTCTTCAAGCAGCTTGTATTTGTCGTCTGGATTTTCATCCTCATGGTAATAGTCCTCTTTTTCTTCAGCGGGCTTGGCAGAATCATGATTACTTTTTGCATCAGTTTTGATACTAGCTTCATCATCTTGCTCATCTTCGTCACTGTCTTCAGAGGCTTCGGCATCCCTGAGTTGCAGGATAGGTCTAAGTCTTTTCCCTAAAGTCTTCTTGCCTTTCTTCTTCTTCTTGGTAAGAAGTGCTTTCAGTTCATCTTGCCCCTTGGATAAGTTCAGGATCAGATCTTGAAACTGGGCATTCTGAGCTTGAAGGTCTTTGACTGATTGCTCGAGATTCATGATGCTGAAATAAACAGCGAGGAGGTGAGAAACCTGTGGTGGAAACCTGTGATGCAATGTTATGAATGCAGATGCAATATTTTCAAGGATATATGGAAATTTAGTTAGCAACGTCAAAAAAAATGATTTGGTCGCCTCTTCGTTTGAAGAACTCTGATTTTTGGATGTTCTCCTTTGAGAATCAAGCTCACCATATCGAGTGGGTCATCGCCTCTGACTCGGGAACTTCTGAATTTGAAGGTACATGGCTAGAGGAAAATAAATCCTCTTTCCCCTTGATAGGTACAACGTCTCTGAATCGGAAGGTATGTGGCAAGAGGAAAGTAAATCCTCTTGCCCCTTAATAAGAGTTCAGTCCTTGATAAGAGCACCTGAAATTGTGCGCCCTAAATCCCTAAGATCCTTGAAAGGGTTAGTTAAATCATGTTATGCTTATGATGTCATGATGTCATGATGTTATGCGAATGCAGTTCGTTGGACTTAGTGCGAGATGGTAAGGACAAACAAATCCTTTCAACAAAACCTGCGAGGAAATGAAGGTTAGTAGTAAACACAAACAAGTCACACAAGTCACACAATTTTTGGCTTAAGGCTTGCATGGAGTCTGATCAGGTGTCCTTCCCAAGGGTATTTCTATGGATAAGGAGATTTCTGCAACGGGTTCTACAAGTTATCCAGAATTGTCAGCCCTTCTAAAGCACCCTCGGACATGATGCATTCGCACCATGCAATGATACTTTGAGAAAGAACCTATCTGAATTGTAGCATCGGGTAGCGACTAGTTCTTAACATTTGTCAAGAGTAGTCCCCCCACTACGTTCCTAAAGGCCAGGATGGGTTAAGGGTAACTAAAGGTCCTTGAGCTCCGGCGCACCCACAGACACATACATAGACCTCCCTCATTTGAGAAAGGTGTGCATATGCTATGGAGTCCTAACTCAAGTGTGAACTTCATATTGACTCATCTCCCACATATGTGAAAGAGGTCGCCATGACTATGCCACTCCTAATCTTAAGTGTACTTGAATCCGGGTGTAGAATTCGTCCTTCAGTTAATTCCCAAAACAGCCCTGAAAAATAAAGCAAGCAAAGCAAACAATAGAATACAATTAAGTGATCCTAAACTTTTAAGGTAACCCCTCTTTTATAAGAAAATTCTCCCCAGCAGAGTCGCCAGTTCTGTAATACGGTGAACTGACTTTTATAATCGAAAATGTAAAAAGGATTAAGCATGAGTCGCCACCGACTTTTATTTTATCCAAATATCGGAAAGGCTAAAAGAACAGGAAAATACCTTTTAAAAAGATTTTGAGTTCGGGGGGTAATTATGCAAAGGGAAGGTGTAAGGCACCCTTTGCATCCATGGTTTTCCATGGGCTCTTAATTGCTTTGCTCGTTTTGAAACCAAAAGTTTAGAAATGTATAGAAGATGAAGAAACAAGGACTTTAGCTCGTAAATGAGCGTAGCCTTGAGAGTGTTTGTTTAAGAAAAAGTTGATAAAAGACATTTTAACCAGAGCAAGGCAATTAGGGGCAATTACCTTATAATTTGAAAAAAGAGTTCTTTTAGCCTTTCAGGGTGAAAGGGTCTATCCTTGCCATAAGAGGGCAGGAAGCCTTTCATTTGGAGGTTAAAGGGTCGTCGCAATGTCGTTCGCCATAAGACTGACCCATGCCATAGAGGGGCAGGTAGTCTAAGGGGAAGACCAGAATAGCCTTCATTCGTAGGCAACCAGAAGATACCTCAGCCTTTTTTCCGTAGGCAACTTCCGAGGGTCGAGGTCATGTTAGTGTATCGAAGGCAGCATCATTAGGGTCGCATGACCTTTTTATCGAGGCAACATGGCTGAGGTATCCTCATATTCGAGGGACATGGCTATTCTGCAAAAAATACACAAGGCAACAGGCAACAGGCAACAGGCAACAAAGAGGTTACCCCAAAAGTGTGCGTGGGTGCAACAATCACGTGATTAATTCGATTAAATTATCTTGTAATTAGTGAGGCTAATTCAATTCAAGGTTACACTCCCTAAATTACTAACCACGCAATTTATCATAAAGCAATAACAATAGCAATATGGGGAAGGGGAAAATGAAACCAGCGGATCCCCTAATAGGGTTTGGCATAAGTAATAATAAAAGGCAGAAAATATCAGGGTTAAGGTTTAGGGTTACCAATACTCGTGGCTTCGGCAATCGACAAACCCTGAAAATTGGAAAAGAAAGAATAAACAGAAGGGTGAGTGCGTTATCAGTTCGGAGGCAAACAAAATTAACCCTAAAAATAAAGAATAAAGAAATTTAAAATAAATAAAGCAAATGGGCACTTAGCTTCGAATTTGATTTGACATGGTTGGCAGACGGAGGATGTCTTGAGACTAACCCTGAAAAGGCAAAAAGGCAAGGCATAGAAAGGAGTGAGTGTATGCACAGTTCAGAAAATATAAGGGCAAACCCTAAAATCAAAAGGAAATAAAATAAACTTTGAGATAAATTAAATACTTAACTTTGAGTCTTGATCGGGCGCGTAGTCGGAAGGTATTTGAAGAGTAACCCTGAAAAGGCATAAATAAAACATTCAGTGTAGGGCATGATCTTCGTAAACCCTGATTTTAAGGTACGAATTAAAATAAGAAAATACAAACGATTTAATTAATTATTGGTCTCGCGACCTAATTAATTAAATCGAGATAAAAATAGAGAAATCGAGTGCAAAAATATTTTTTATGACTTTTTATGGATTTTTATGAATTTTTTAGAATCATAATAAAATAAATGTGAATTTTAATGAATAAAAAGTAATTAAAATGTTTATGATAATAGAAAATAAATGGATATAATTATTATATAAAAATAAATAAATAGAATAATAATATATAAAAAAATAAAAATAAAAAGAAATAAAATTGGGAGAAAGAACTTAATTGATCCTGTGTTGCATATGGTTGGAGATCCATGGTGCATGTGCAGATCTGAAGGCGTTGGATTGGAACTGAGATAGATTTGATGGTTGGATACCTGCCAGCGTAGCGTGTGCCCGTGTGGGAGGAATAACGCTGGATCTGCAGGAAACTAGACTTTGAAAATTTAACAAAATAAGATGTAAGAGGCAGGGTTCGAACCCGTGCTCTTGCGTATGAAGACCTTAGGATGCTGCTCTTCGCCACCACGCCAGGCTCCGCTCGCTGTTAGCAAAGTAGCAAAAAGGTTATTTAAATGTAACTATAAAACGTTTGAATTCTAAAACCAACGCACGCTACAGTCTTCCTCTCCGTTCAGACTGTTTCTTTCTACCAGAGGTTTTAGCTACGAACATGGCTGTTGGTATACCCTATAGCCACGGTTTCCATGCGTAGTTACATGCCTGCAACCATTAAATTTACATAATAATGCACATAAACTCCGAATCCATACATGGTTCGACTAGAAATCTTCTCCTGAATGCAATGGTGCCATTAATTTGGGGTGATTTTTCCTGTATCATGAACCCCCAAATTGGAGCTCTAAAAACCTAACAATGGCAAACTACATGTCCTGCATCAAAACTCAAATCAACGTATCCAGAAAGTTTGCAGACATGAGTATGAACATGATTATGCATCCAAAATATATTTACAACTCGTCAAACATTGAAATCGAGATTGTGCAAAAAAAAGGCAAACCGAGTTCGTATATGGCATGATCCTTGGCGCTGCGCCGCCCGATAGTGATTGGGATTGCTTCGAAGAGGCCCCAGGAACGTTATTCGATTTCCAAAACTTCTTGAATCACGCTGCAAATTGGAATTCGATTTGAACTTTTGCTTCGACTTTTTTGAGTTTAGCCAGAGTTTCTTTGTCTGCAATCCTTCTCCCTGTTTTTGATTTCTGTTCTCAGTATATATACAAGTGATTTTAGGTTTAAGAACTTGAATCAAATCCCTCATATTTTGGATGATTGTAATTTGGTTTTGAATAGATATTGAATCCTTCCTTTTTAGTCTTCAATCAGATTCTACTCAATCCAATCTTGCATGATTCCAAAAAATCAGAAATCAATTTCCTATGATTCCAATAATTCAGAATTTTGGCTTCTAAAAAAATTCAGAATCCAACTATTCCATAATTTTTTATGATTTATTTAATATTTTAAATGAATAAAAAACTCAAATAAATATTAATAAATCCATAAAAAATAAAAAAAAAGTGGAATTAGAGACTTCTCTTAAAGTCATGGGCTTGGATCAATTTAAGTCCAATGGACTTTATTTCTACTTGCACCTAAAAACCAAAAAAAATAGAATGATATGTAAATATAATAAAATGATTCACTAATTTTAATTAAAATTCAACTTAAATCTAAATTGAATTAAAAAATATAATTGTAAGCCTAAAAAGGGTTAGTGAACCGAAAATATTGTTAAATCGTAAAAACGACCAAAATACGCAAAGATGTACGTGTGATACATATTTTCGAAAAAAATGCAAAATCAAGTTAATTTGCAGATGATATGCAAAGCATACGCTTAAAAAGAATCTGGAGGGCAAATTTTGGGGTATGACAGATGTCGAAAAGATACAAGGCAAGGTTAGTTACAAGGGGTTTTATTGCACCCCAATTTTTGACCTCTGAGATCCCATCATTTTCTAAGTGTTATGATCATTATTGTTATACCCCAAAATTCGCTCTCGTTCTTTTTTCAAAAAAAGAAGTCAACAGACTTCTGTCTAAAAATTTGGATTTTTTTTTATACAATCTTGGATTTTTATTTCATAAATATCCTGATTTTATGAATACTCAATTTTTAGAATTTTTTTATACAGTATTTTGGTTCGCTGTTAAATTTATCCTTTCATAAACGCCAAATGCTGTTTATCACTTCATACACTGTTTATTTGAGATTTATTTTCAGATAAATAATGCTGACGCAGTTCGTGCAGAATTAAAATTTGCAGGCGCGGAGTCCGGGTTTCAGATTATACTGGTAACAATTAAATTATTATTGGTTTTATTTCCCACTAATTTTTATTTTTATACTATATTATTTTTTTTCAAAATCTCTTTCTTTCTTTTCAAATCTTTTTTTTTTCAAAAATCAAATCCTAGCTTTATTCTATACCTTTTTCTTTTCAAAACCTACCATACTTTTTTTTCAAATCCTACTACTATTCAAACGGTACACTCCACTCCCAACGTCTCTATCTCTCTCTTTTCACTCTATAAATACTCCTCATTTTTTCCATAAATTCTCATATCAAATTTCACTCATCTCCCAAATTTCTCAAACTTCTATCTCATAATTATTTTCTCTTCTTCCTCGGCAAAAATGGCAAAGTGGATGGATACACTTTTTCTTATAGTCATCACTATTTTTACGGTGATCATGTCCTTCTTCTGTCTGCATAGTCCTGAAAAATGCGGACCTGCGATGGTTACACTTCCGATCATCTATTTTCTGTTGTTCATAGCATGGATTATTAATCGTCATTTTTAAAGTTTGTTGTATTTGTCGCTTTCAAATAGTGTACCGTTTATTTTATTTGTCGTACTGTTCATTATATTATGTAATATTTGTACTGTTAGTATTAAATGTTGTACTATCTGTCGTACGGTAGTTTAATTATCAAGATAATATTATGTGTGTTAAATATTTATTTTTCTGTGCATTAAATATTTTTTTTTTCAAGGTTATTATCGGTATTTTCGTTAGCGTACAGTATATTTTATTTATTTATTATGTTTGTGTTTTTCTAACAGCTCAGGTAAATAAATTTTTCACCATTAACACAACAAAAACAAAAAAAAGAAAAAATTAACTTTAACTGTTGAATTTTCACTTTAACTGTTACGTTAATACCCGGACAGCTAGTTACCAGTCAAACCCGCTATCAGCGCGATTCTCCGTGTTTGTACCATCAGTCAAATCAATTTTTCGCACTTCAAATTTCCAAGATTTTGTTCTAGAAGTCTTCTGATAATCACGTGGTCAACAGAGACTCAACACTGCACAAAAATCAGGTACGCCTAACTGTCTCCTACACAAACAGTCCCTAACTAGGTTTTTTTATTTTTTTCAGGAGAACGAGTTTTTGAGACCTCAAATGGATTTCATGGATCTACATACGTCTCAAAGTACCACCAGACAAATTTTCAAACTTCGATTCGCTCGGACGCACAGTCAACAGCTCAAACAGTCAACAGACGACCAGTTTGACCAAAAAGTCAACAGACAGTCAAAAATGCAATTTTTGGTCAACATCCATATTTTGTCAAAATATTCATCATGTGATCAATGGTTGATCATAATTCATCAAGAAAAGTTCAGAAAATCGACAAAACTCAAAATTGCAAAATTAGAGTTTTTTACCTAAAAGTCAACTGAACTTTGACCGACCATAACTCTCTCATAATTTATCAGAAAAATTCCAACCAAAGCTCATTCTCAAGGAAATTCAATTCTCTACAACTTTGATGTTGGGACCAAGGTCAAGAAATGCTTCCGCCTAAGAGATATAAGCCAAAACATTACAGGTCATTTTCAAAGTCAACAAAAAGCAGTTTTTTGTCAAAGCCCATATCATCAAGATAACTTCTCCAAATGCAAAAACGCTTCCAAAGTGGCTTGTAGAGGACATCTTGGGCTTTCCAAAAAGTTAAAGAACACTTTCATAGGATCAAAATTGAGGGAGATATGCCTTGATGAAGTTGACCTTTTTTGGAAAAATGCATGAAACAAGTAATGACCAAAATTTGATTTTTTTTCAAAAAGGCCAATTCTTTTGTGATTCAATCTTGATTCTCATATGTTTAAAGGGCATCCACGACCCATCCATGATTCATGACATCTTTATTTCATTTTAATTAAATTTTATTCATTTAAAGTTTAATTAAAGTGAGATAATTCAAAGATATTATCAAAGATGCTTATGGTTGCCAATCAAGACCAATTCAAGATGTTTAAATATATTATTGCAAGATTGAAGAGAATAATACTTGAGTGTTTTAACCATGGTTAAGAAATACACTCATTGAAAATATTCCATTATCATATTTTTTCCACAAAATCAATCATGACAATTTCCACTTGCAAGGCTTCCAAGATCAAACTCTTTGCCTATAAATAGAACTTCATTTTCTTCATTCAAGGGAGAGGAAAAAAAGAGGAGGAACAAGAGAAGAATAACAACACACTCCAAAAGCATAGCATAAGTTTTATATTTTTCAAAAGTTTCAAGAAACTTGTAAAAATCAAGGCTCATTCAAATAGCCACTTTCAATCAATTTCAATCACTCTATTCCACTCTTGGGACATCATAGAGTAAGTACAATGTAATTTTTAATATGTAGTAGTGTTAGGAGTTCATGAATTAAAAACTCCATATTTATGCATATTTTCAATTTCTCAAAAAAAAAAAAATGTTTTAATTTTAGTTTTAAGTTGATAAAATGTTTATTTAATTTTTAACATAAAAATATTTTATTTCTTTTCATAATTAATTTATATTGCTTAATTAATTAGTAATTATGTAAATATTGCTTTTTAATTATTTTTAACCAATCAAAAAACTCCAAAAATATTTTCCTTTTAGATTTAGTTTTATATTTTTTTTATAATCTAATTTTTGACATATAAAATAATATTTTTCTTGTTAAGTTTAATTATTTGTATAATTATTTGTTTAATTAGCTTGTTAATTAACTTAAAATCAATTCCAAAAAATCACAAAAAAAAATGAATTAAGTTTAATTTGTTTTATATTTATTTTTGTATATTATTTGATATTATTTCTTATCTTTTTCCTTTGTCCCGAATCAGAATAAAAGATCAAATATGGTAGAGATTGTATGCATTTGATTTAAGACTTTTGGAAATTTATCGTGTAGTCGCTATGATTCTATCAAGCTTCTGATAAATTTTCATTAACTTTAAATCCGAGATCATCATTCACTCACCATCGATCTTCACTAACATCGTGGATATACTTGACTAGCTTCAAGATGATTCACGTGCTAACATACTAACAATTGACTTTAATTTCCGCATTTTATTATAGTGTTCTTTATATTTCTTGCTTTATGCTTTATTTTATTATTTATTATTTATGTTTCTGTTATTTTTTCTTTGTCCATTTGGACATATTATTTATATTTCTGTTATTTTTTCTTTGTCCATTTGGACATATTATTTATATTTCTGTTATTTTTTCTTTGTCCACTTGGACATATTATTTATATTTCTGTTATTTTTTCTTTGTCCACTTGGACATATTATTTATATTTCTGTTATTTTTTCTTTGTCCACTTGGACATATTATTTATATTTCTGTTATTTTTTCTTTGTCCATTTGGACATATTATTTATATTTCTGTTATTTTTTCTTTGTCCATTTGGACATATTATTTATATTTCTGTTATTTTTTCTTTGTCCATTTGGACATATTATTTATATTTCTGTCATTTTTTCTTTGTCCATTTGGACATATTATTTATATTTCTGTTATTTTTTCTTTGTCCATTTGGACATATTATTTATGTTTCTGTTATTTTTTCTTTGTCCACTTGGACATATTATTTATATTTCTGTTATTTTTTCTTTGTCCACTTGGACATATTATTTATGTTTCTGTCATTTTTTCTTTGTCCATTTGGACATATTATTTATATTTCTGCTATTTTTTCTTTGTCCATTTGGACGTATTATTTATATTTCTGCTATTTTTCTTTGTCCACTTGGACATATTATTTATGTTTCCGCTATTTTCTCTTTGTCCATTTGGACATTTATATTCCGCTATTTTCTCTTTGTCCATTTGGACGCTATGTTTATGTTTCCGCTATTTTCTTTTTGTCCACTTGGACCATACTTTACTTTTATGCTAAAAAACTAATAAACAACAAAAATCTAAAAAAACGCTTAAGGTTCTCTCTTGGACTACTGGTTACTATCCCTAGCATTTTGGAGATTCGGACTTATGGACTTAGTGCCTCTGGACCCTTATTCTGTTATTACTCTGTGGTTGTTCTGTCTGGCATTGGATTGTTGTCTGTTTGCGTATGCAGGTATTTCCTTGAAAATCCTTGATGGTTAATTCTAAGGCATTGAGATAAGGATTTTACCCGAAAACAGCCGTTACTCTGCCCGATTTTCATCAAAATTTTAATGTGCTTAAATGCAAAGTGGTGCTAAAGATAATAATTTCATCTGGATCTCCAAGTGGTAATGCGTCGGTCAACTGTTGGTTTCTTATTTTGGTCAGATCATTCTCTCCTTAAACTTTTATTTTAAGCACTAGGATAGCCTTTTCATCTCCTCCCACTTCTTAAATTTTCAAAATCTTCTCCCTTTCTCCAAAATCTTCTTATGTTTGTAAAACCTCTTTTAAAAATCTTTTCTTATAAAATATCTTTTGCCCTTAGTGGCTTTTCTGCAAAAGTTTAGACACGATTAATTGTTGTAGTGAGTTGCGATACCCCACGATTTTGAAATTGATTGATATAATGAGATCTTTTCTGCGTGAGAGAGCTAGTGGCATACTCGTTGATTTTATCCGAGTTGGAGCCCTTCTTTCATTAGCGATGCAAAGAACTCATTTGTTCTCATGCTCAAGATCAATAGCCGAGTATTTCTCTCCTACGATGATAAAGTGTTTATTCGTTTTTTTTAAAACCGTTTTCCCTTTTAAGCGGAACTACATTAGCTCTGACTTCTCCATTGCACCGAGGAGGTATGTAGGCACAAGGCTTAATGTCTTGCCGAGCTTATTTTAAAAATCAAACAAGAGCAAAAGTGATCTAAGCAAAACTAAGAGCCCATGGATAACCATGGATACAAAGGATGCTTAAAACCTTCCCTTTGTATAACCAACCCCCCGAACCCAAAATCTGTCAAAAGGTCTTTCCTGTTCTTTTATGCCTTTCCTAAATGTTGGATAAAATAAAAGTCGGTGGCGACTCTTGCAAAAAATAAAAAAAAATAATAAAAGAAAAAAAGAGCAAGGAGTCAGTTCGTTGCCAAAAAACCGAGTTTACAGAACTGGCGACTCTGCTGGGGAGTGAAAATCTTTTTAAAGAGGGGTTACCTTAGAGTTTTAGATCACTTTAATATTTGCTTATACTTGGTTATTTTGTACATACTTGTTATTTAATGCTATTCTTGATATATGTGTGGTTCTGTCACTTGAGATACATTATGGACAAATCCTAACCCGGATTAAGTACACATAAGAATTAGGTGGAGGGTATAGTCATGTATGGCATACAAGGAGTTCAGTCCTTAAAAAGCTGGCATGAGAATCCTTCCGCTCAGTGGAGGTTCCTTGTTGGTAGTATATGTTTAGCAAGTTCAGTTGCGAAGACATTATTGCTTTCATTGAACTGTAGAAGCTGAGTTGGCCGTAGAACCCATAACCCATCCTGGCCTTATTAGGTTGTGGCGCAGAAACTATTCAGGTGAAGACTTGGATTAGTTGTCATGCGGAGAGCCACACTCAGACGAGTTTTTCTTGAGAATATTATTGGCTCACAAGTTCAGTTGTGCAAGCCGGTAATATCCGAAAGAAGAATGTGGACTCTGACGTATCAGTAGAACATGTTGTGCAGGTGATTAACCCCTAGTACTATCCCATGTTTGGTTCTTTGACCTCATGCTCGTGACGTTGAACTTTGGAACCTACCTTATGTGCACCATGTTTGTGTTACCATTTCTGTATATATGGCATTCATGCATTCATACATTCATAAAAATCTTTTCCTTTGATTTCCAATGAACTCAGAGGTCTTTTTTGTAAACATCGTAAGTTTCATCAAACTCAATGGATCTTGGGTGTTGATAGGGTGAAAACTCTAATCCACCAAAATGGATGATTGATTTTGATGATAACTTGATCAATGCTTTAATCCAATGCTTTAATGTTTGCAAGTTAATATCTTAAGTTCTTTGAAACTCAAAAAAAAAAATATAAACAACAATTGCATCATTTGCATACATACATTCAGGTTATCCATGAAACTTATCCTTGTCTGTCTCCATCTTTAGAGTTATCTATCTACCATCAAGTTGATTCTTCCTCCTCGAAATCCTCTTCCATAAGGTTTTAGGTCTGATCTTCATTGTCCTTTCCATCAAGGGGCAGCAGGCCATGATTTAGAAAGATGTTTCCCTACTGTTTGTATTTCCTCAGTTATATTGTTTGCTTTTAAAATTTTTTCATTCCAGAATGTTAATTTTAATGAAATGAGCATCGTATTTTTGAATTCATTTTCATCTACTATGTCTATGTTTATGCTTCTTTTACAAAAAAAAAAAAAATTATTATTTTGCTTTCTCTATCAAACTTGTGTTTTATGCAAAGATTGGAGGGAGGATGATGACAAGGAAATACCCAAGTTGTTGAACTGTATGCTTTCAAATAAAACTTTGCTGACGATGTACAGGCATTGTTTCAATTCCCAAACACTGGAGAAATAAGGAAGTTAATCCCTCGTCAACCCCTTTGAGCCTAGAAGTTGGTGTTTCTTTCTATACGAAATAACCCACATTTTAACCCGGGGCAGGGTAGTTCCCAGTTAATTTGGTTGTGCATTCTATTTTAAGAGAATCATTCAATACACCTTTCAACAAGTGTTTTAATCACAAGCTTTCCTCCGCATACATCAAAGAAATGTTGGAGACGCCGAGCAAAAGCCAATGATGGGTCATTATAATCATTAAGCAGGTAGTCACTATCTTTCAGGAAAAAAGTATCAAAAAAAGGAAATCAAAGAAAAGCCTGCTAAGTCAAAATCAAAAAATGACTTAGGCAAAAATTAAGGCATCCCGCTGACTGTGAGTTCAAAATAAACAGCTCAGGCAAAAGTTAGGGATATCAAAAAGAAAAAAAGAGATAAGTCAATAAATTCTTGAACCACAAAATGCTGTGACTATCAAAAGGAAGAAGTGACTGCCATCTCCAAGTTTTCTTGGCTTGTGAACTTTCATCATTACAACAGGTAAAATTCCGGAAGTCTCTTGGAACCTGAATGCATATTTTGAATTAATTGAGTTTAGGATTGAAGATCATCACGAAGATGGGGTGGGTTACAAAATTTTGAGCCTTATACCTTTTGTTTTTAAAACCGTGAACCTGACCACGTTACAACCTTCAAAAGCCCTAATTGAAGCAAGGTTTATTTTGAAAGCATACTACAACAAGGTTGCGTAAGCTGACTCCCAAGAGATTTACCAATCATTTATGTTGATACCATATCTTTGCTTTATCTTTCACGTTGATTGTTTTAACCTTTATGTTTTGAACAGTGATTCCATTTTCTTTACAAAGTGACTTTGATTTCAAAAATATATTTTGAGCATTGCATTAAAATTACCATTCTTGAATGAACATTTTATTTGCAAGTAAGCACTCATCTTCTAGGAAGTTCAAACAGTCGAGAAACTTGGTCAGTGATCCTATCAGGGGCACGTTACTTTAAGATCCTGTTGTTCATATGTTTAATCAAGATTTGTTGATCAGAATATCCTCTTCAAGATGCATACTATGGCAAGTCTTCCCAACATTCATTTCAAGAGTTGAATATGTGATCAGTTCATCCCTAACATAGTTCAACTGAAGCCATGATCAGTTAACTTGCAACAATTATTCAATCAGGGGCAATCTTCTTCAGCAATCCTCAAGCATAGTTTATCAGTTCTTCTCAAAGGATCATTTGTTTGATACAGTTATCAGTGTGACAAGAAGTTTGTTCAAGCATCTTCTTTCCAAGCAGATTTTTTAGAGTTCCCGTGTTGAGGAATCAAAGCTCCAATCTTGCCTCACAAAAGAGTCAATCCCAGTTGTCATGAATAACTACATTGCATTGAGCATTCATCATGCATAGAAAACTTTAACATCATGTATAGAAACAAAATCATGCTCATTAACATTCTTCCAAGGTCCTGTTGTTGTCAACATCTTACCTTGAGATCAAAGTCCAACTTATTGGCACCTACCAAAACAAATTTATCCTTTTGATTCGTTTTGTCTGTATCTATCTGATATTCTTCATGATATGTCTTGTTTGTTCTGACAATTTTTCAGAACTTTGTCACCTTTTATTCAAAGCTTCTATGGATGTCCCAATTCCCAGTAAAGTGTTATTACCTCATTCAAAGTCACTCTTGAATATCTCTGAGTTCAATCATGTTTTATCTTGATTGTCGTTTGATGCTGCTTCATTCATGGTTTATCTTAAAACGCTTTTGATATTTTCTTCTTAAAGTTCAAATCATGTTTTACCTTGATTGTCACTTGGTATTCTCTAATCATGTTTTACCTTGATTGTCATTTGGTATTTTTCAATCATGTTTTACCTTGATTGTCATTTGATGTTATCCAATCATGTTTTACCTTGATTATCCCTTAATGACATCCAATCATGTTTTACCTTGATGGATCTGTGACGATTATCTAATCATGTTTTACCTTGATTGTCCGTTGATGATTATCCAATCATGTTTTACCTTGATTATCCTTAATGACATCCAATCATGTTTTACCTTGATGGACCTGTGATCATGTTTTACCTTGATTGTCCGTTGATGATTATCCAATCATGTTTTACCTTGATTATCCTTAATGACATCCAATCATGTTTTACCTTGATGGACCTGTGATCATGTTTTACCTTGATTGTCCGTTGATGATTACCCAATCATGTTTTACCTTGATTGTCATTCGATGTTGCCCAATCATGTTTTACCTTGATTGTCATTTGATGTTGTCCAATCATGTTTTACCTTGATATTCATTTTATGTAGCCACATTCATGTATGCCTCAGATATTCTCTTCTCAAAGTTCAATCATGTTTTATCTTGAAAGCTTTTGTCAACTGTTTCTTTCTTGTGTGAAGTCTGATTCTATTCCTAGATGACGTATACCTTTTCCCTAGCGGATTCTATTTACTTCTCCCCATTGGTGTCCTGTTTCCATCTCGTAGAAATCATGTGAGTTCATAATCATAAGCATTACATTGCATCTCAGGTTCAAAAATTGTGTTTTTTTATATATTTAAGTCTCTTCCATCACGTTAAAACGAAGATTTACAATCATCGTGTCTCCGGATAGAAGAAACTTAAATAGGGGCATCTATTGCACCCCAATTTTTGACCTCTGAGATCCCATCATTTTCTAAGTGTTATGATCATTATTGTTATACCCCAAAATTCGCTCTCGTTCTTTTTTCAAAAAAAGAAGTCAACAGACTTCTGTCTAAAAATTTGGATTTTTATACAATCTTGGATTTTTATTTCATAAATATCCTGATTTTATGAATACTCAATTTTTAGAATTTTTTTATACAGTATTTTGGTTCGCTGTTAAATTTATCCTTTCATAAACGCCAAATGCTGTTTATCACTTCATACACTGTTTATTTGAGATTTATTTTCAGATAAATAATGCTGACGCAGTTCGTGCAGAATTAAAATTTGCAGGCGCGGAGTCCGGGTTTCAGATTATACTGGTAACAATTAAATTATTATTGGTTTTATTTCCCACTAATTTTTATTTTTATACTATATTATTTTTTTTCAAAATCTCTTTCTTTCTTTTCAAATCTTTTTTTTTTCAAAAATCAAATCCTAGCTTTATTCTATACCTTTTTCTTTTCAAAACCTACCATACTTTTTTTTCAAATCCTACTACTATTCAAACGGTACACTCCACTCCCAACGTCTCTATCTCTCTCTTTTCACTCTATAAATACTCCTCATTTTTTCCATAAATTCTCACATCAAATTTCACTCATCTCCCAAATTTCTCAAACTTCTATCTCATAATTATTTTCTCTTCTTCCTCGGCAAAAATGGCAAAGTGGATGGATACACTTTTTCTTATAGTCATCACTATTTTTACGGTGATCATGTCCTTCTTCTGTCTGCATAGTCCTGAAAAATGCGGACCTGCGATGGTTACACTTCCGATCATCTATTTTCTGTTGTTCATAGCATGGATTATTAATCGTCATTTTTAAAGTTTGTTGTATTTGTCGCTTTCAAATAGTGTACCGTTTATTTTATTTGTCGTACTGTTCATTATATTATGTAATATTTGTACTGTTAGTATTAAATGTTGTACTATCTGTCGTACGGTAGTTTAATTATCAAGATAATATTATGTGTGTTAAATATTTATTTTTCTGTGCATTAAATATTTTTTTTTCAAGGTTATTATCGGTATTTTCGTTAGCGTACAGTATATTTTATTTATTTATTATGTTTGTGTTTTTCTAACAGCTCAGGTAAATAAATTTTTCACCATTAACACAACAAAAACAAAAAAAAGAAAAAATTAACTTTAACTGTTGAATTTTCACTTTAACTGTTACGTTAATACCCGGACAGCTAGTTACCAGTCAAACCCGCTATCAGCGCGATTCTCCGTGTTTGTACCATCAGTCAAATTAATTTTTCGCACTTCAAATTTCCAAGATTTTGTTCTAGAAGTCTTCTGATAATCACGTGGTCAACAGAGACTCAACACTGCACAAAAATCAGGTACGCCTAACTGTCTCCTACACAAACAGTCCCTAACTAGGTTTTTTTATTTTTTTCAGGAGAACGAGTTTTTGAGACCTCAAATGGATTTCATGGATCTACATACGTCTCAAAGTACCACCAGACAAATTTTCAAACTTCGATTCGCTCGGACGCACAGTCAACAGCTCAAACAGTCAACAGACGACCAGTTTGACCAAAAAGTCAACAGACAGTCAAAAATGCAATTTTTGGTCAACATCCATATTTTGTCAAAAGATTCATCATGTGATCAATGGTTGATCATAATTCATCAAGAAAAGTTCAGAAAATCGACAAAACTCAAAATTGCAAAATTAGAGTTTTTTACCTAAAAGTCAACTGAACTTTGACCGACCATAACTCTCTCATAATTTATCAGAAAAATTCCAACCAAAGCTCATTCTCAAGGAAATTCAATTCTCTACAACTTTGATGTTGGGACCAAGGTCAAGAAATGCTTCCGCCTAAGAGATATAAGCCAAAACATTACAGGTCATTTTCAAAGTCAACAAAAAGCAGTTTTTTGTCAAAGCCCATATCATCAAGATAACTTCTCCAAATGCAAAAACGCTTCCAAAGTGGCTTGTAGAGGACATCTTGGGCTTTCCAAAAAGTTAAAGAACACTTTCATAGGATCAAAATTGAGGGAGATATGCCTTGATGAAGTTGACCTTTTTTGGAAAAATGCATGAAACAAGTAATGACCAAAATTTGATTTTTTTTCAAAAAGGCCAATTCTTTTGTGATTCAATCTTGATTCTCATATGTTTAAAGGGCATCCACGACCCATCCATGATTCATGACATTTTTATTTCATTTTAATTAAATTTTATTCATTTAAAGTTTAATTAAAGTGAGATAATTCAAAGATATTATCAAAGATGCTTATGGTTGCCAATCAAGACCAATTCAAGATGTTTAAATATATTATTGCAAGATTGAAGAGAATAATACTTGAGTGTTTTAACCATGGTTAATAAATACACTCATTGAAAATATTCCATTATCATATTTTTTCCACAAAATCAATCATGACAATTTCCACTTGCAAGGCTTCCAAGATCAAACTCTTTGCCTATAAATAGAACTTCATTTTCTTCATTCAAGGGAGAGGAAAAAAAGAGGAGGAACAAGAGAAGAATAACAACACACTCCAAAAGCATAGCATAAGTTTTATATTTTTCAAAAGTTTCAAGAAACTTGTAAAAATCAAGGCTCATTCAAATAGCCACTTTCAATCAATTTCAATCACTCTATTCCACTCTTGGGACATCATAGAGTAAGTACAATGTAATTTTTAATATGTAGTAGTGTTAGGAGTTCATGAATTAAAAACTCCATATTTATGCATATTTTCAATTTCTCAAAAAAAAAAAAATGTTTTAATTTTAGTTTTAAGTTGATAAAATGTTTATTTAATTTTTAACATAAAAATATTTTATTTCTTTTCATAATTAATTTATATTGCTTAATTAATTAGTAATTATGTAAATATTGCTTTTTAATTATTTTTAACCAATCAAAAAACTCCAAAAATATTTTCCTTTTAGATTTAGTTTTATATTTTTTTTATAATCTAATTTTTGACATATAAAATAATATTTTTCTTGTTAAGTTTAATTATTTGTATAATTATTTGTTTAATTAGCTTGTTAATTAACTTAAAATCAATTCCAAAAAATCACAAAAAAAAATGAATTAAGTTTAATTTGTTTTATATTTATTTTTGTATATTATTTGATATTATTTCTTATCTTTTTCCTTTGTCCCGAATCAGAATAAAAGATCAAATATGGCAGAGATTGTATGCATTTGATTTAAGACTTTTGGAAATTTATCGTGTAGTCGCTATGATTCTATCAAGCTTCTGATAAATTTTCATTAACTTTAAATCCGAGATCATCATTCACTCACCATCGATCTTCACTAACATCGTGGATATACTTGACTAGCTTCAAGATGATTCACGTGCTAACATACTAACAATTGACTTTAATTTCCGCATTTTATTATAGTGTTCTTTATATTTCTTGCTTTATGCTTTATTTTATTTTTTATTATTTATGTTTCTGTTATTTTTTCTTTGTCCATTTGGACATATTATTTATATTTCTGTTATTTTTTCTTTGTCCATTTGGACATATTATTTATATTTCTGTTATTTTTTCTTTGTCCACTTGGACATATTATTTATATTTCTGTTATTTTTTCTTTGTCCACTTGGACATATTATTTATATTTCTGTTATTTTTTCTTTGTCCACTTGGACATATTATTTATATTTCTGTTATTTTTTCTTTGTCCATTTGGACATATTATTTATATTTCTGTTATTTTTTCTTTGTCCATTTGGACATATTATTTATATTTCTGTTATTTTTTCTTTGTCCATTTGGACATATTATTTATATTTCTGTCATTTTTTCTTTGTCCATTTGGACATATTATTTATATTTCTGTTATTTTTTCTTTGTCCATTTGGACATATTATTTATGCTTCTGTTATTTTTTCTTTGTCCACTTGGACATATTATTTATATTTCTGTTATTTTTTCTTTGTCCACTTGGACATATTATTTATGTTTCTGTCATTTTTTCTTTGTCCATTTGGACATATTATTTATATTTCTGCTATTTTTTCTTTGTCCATTTGGACGTATTATTTATATTTCTGCTATTTTTCTTTGTCCACTTGGACATATTATTTATGTTTCCGCTATTTTCTCTTTGTCCATTTGGACATTTATATTCCGCTATTTTCTCTTTGTCCATTTGGACGCTATGTTTATGTTTCCGCTATTTTCTTTTTGTCCACTTGGACCATACTTTACTTTTATGCTAAAAAACTAATAAACAACAAAAATCTAAAAAAACGCTTAAGGTTCTCTCTTGGACTACTGGTTACTATCCCTAGCATTTTGGAGATTCGGACTTATGGACTTAGTGCCTCTGGACCCTTATTCTGTTATTACTCTGTGGTTGTTCTGTCTGGCATTGGATTGTTGTCTGTTTGCGTATGCAGGTATTTCCTTGAAAATCCTTGATGGTTAATTCTAAGGCATTGAGATAAGGATTTTACCCGAAAACAGCCGTTACTCTGCCCGATTTTCATCAAAATTTTAATGTGCTTAAATGCAAAGTGGTGCTAAAGATAATAAGTTCATCTGGATCTCCAAGTGGTAATGCGTCGGTCAACTGTTGGTTTCTTATTTTGGTCAGATCATTCTCTCCTTAAACTTTTATTTTAAGCACTAGGATAGCCTTTTCATCTCCTCCCACTTCTTAAATTTTCAAAATCTTCTCCCTTTCTCCAAAATCTTCTTATGTTTGTAAAACCTCTTTTAAAAATCTTTTCTTATAAAATATCTTTTGCCCTTAGTGGCTTTTCTGCAAAAGTTTAGACACGATTAATTGTTGTAGTGAGTTGCGATACCCCACGATTTTGAAATTGATTGATATAATGAGATCTTTTCTGCGTGAGAGAGCTAGTGGCATACTCGTTGATTTTATCCGAGTTGGAGCCCTTCTTTCATTAGCGATGCAAAGAACTCATTTGTTCTCATGCTCAAGATCAATAGCCGAGTATTTCTCTCCTACGATGATAAAGTGTTTATTCGTTTTTTTTAAAACCGTTTTCCCTTTTAAGCGGAACTACATTAGCTCTGACTTCTCCATTGCACCGAGGAGGTATGTAGGCACAAGGCTTAATGTCTTGCCGAGCTTATTTTAAAAATCAAACAAGAGCAAAAGTGATCTAAGCAAAACTAAGAGCCCATGGATAACCATGGATACAAAGGGTGCTTAAAACCTTCCCTTTGTATAACCAACCCCCCGAACCCAAAATCTGTCAAAAGGTCTTTCCTGTTCTTTTATGCCTTTCCTAAATGTTGGATAAAATAAAAGTCGGTGGCGACTCTTGCAAAAAATAAAAAAAAATAATAAAAGAAAAAAAGAGCAAGGAGTCAGTTCGTTGCCAAAAAACCGAGTTTACAGGTTTCACTCAGAAAGAAGGTGTCGACTTTAATGATGTGTTTTCTCCTGTTGTGAAGCATAGGTCCATTCGAATGTTACTTGCCATGGTAGCACAGTTCGATTTTGAACTGGAACAGATGGATGTGAAAACTACGTTCTTGTATGGTGATCTAGATGAAACGATCCTGATGAGGCAACCTGAAGGGTATGTCGAAAAAGGGAAGGAAGATTATGTGTGCAAGTTAAAGAGATATTTGTATGGGCTGAAACAATCTCCTCGACAGTGGAATAGGAGATTCGACAAGTTCATGGCACGCATAAGTTTCATTAGAAGTCAGTTCGACCACTGCGTTTACTTCAGATTTCGACCTGGTAATTCAGTTGTTATTTTGTTGCTTTATGTGGATGATATTCTCATAGCAAGCAACAATGTTGAAGATGTGATGAGGGTGAAGGCTGAACTCAATAAGGAGTTCGATATGAAGGATCTGGGAGCTGCTTCCAGAATTCTTGGAATTGACATTCGAAGAGATAGAAAGAAGTCTAAGTTATGTTTATCTCAAGAGGCATACCTACGAAAGATTCTTGAAAAGTTTGGTATGTCGAATTCGAAGCCAGTTGTGACTCCAAAAAACCCTTAATTCAAGCTGAGTATTGATCAGTGTCCCAGTACTGATGTCGAAAGAGCCTATATGAATAGCATCCCATATGCTAATATAGTTGGTTCTTTGATGTATTTTATGGTCTGTACTAGACCCGACATAGCATACGCAGTAAGTCTTGTAAGCAGGTACATGGCGAATCCTGGAAAGGCTCACTGGCAAGCGTTGAAGTGGATTTTAAGGTACATAAATGGGTCTCTGAAAAGAGTCCTAATTTATGGTGGAGCCTTGGGTGAAGATGGTAAAGCAGCAATTGGAGGATATGTCGACTCTGATTATGCAGGTTGTATGGATTCCAGAAAATCTATTTCTGGATATGTTTTCACTATGTTTGGCACTGCAATTAGTTGGAAAGCAACACTTCAGAAGGTTGTCGCTCTATCAACCACTGAAGCGGAGTATATTGCCCTAACTGAAGTTGTGAAAGAAGCATTGTGGCTTGAAGGTTTTGCGAAGGAGCTGAAACTTCAAGGTCGAGGTATCACTGTTAAATGTGATAGTCAAAGTGCAATACACCTGTCGAAGAATTCAGCCTATCATGAGCGAACTAAGCACATTGATGTGAGGCTGCATTTCGTCAGAGGAGTAATCGAGCGTGGAGAAGTCCAAGTGCTGAAGGTTTCGACTGAAGACAATGTTGCTGATATGATCACCAAGACATTGCCGAGTTGCAAGTTTTTCCACTGTATGCAGTTGATAAAGTTGCACGAAGAAAGCTAGTTTGTTTCCTTGATGTTGTAGAGTTAGATCCAAGGTGGAGATTTGTGAGATATTGGATCGAACTCTAGTATGGCCAAAGGGTAGCTTCTTGGTTCGACAGGGTTAAGCATGAAGTCGAAGGTTGTTCACATGCTTGTGTCGAAGATGCTAGGGTTGTTAGCATGTTAAATTAGGTTTTAGTGTTTAAACCCTAATTTGTTAAGTTAGCTTGTTTATTAAGTTGGCTTGTGTAACGGGCCTTGTGGAAAAAGCCCATTAGTTAGCATGTTAGGTTTTATTATAAATAGCATACTAGTCTCTCATCATTGCTACGCTGCAAATCCTAATTTAGGGTGAGAGAGGTTATTTGTTATTCTTGTAAACTTGTAATCTTGTTTTAAGAGAAAGTAAAAGAATAGCAGTTATAACCAATATTTGTGTTCTCCTCTTCTTCCTTGTCCTTTATTCATCCCTTATTTTATACTTTGTTCGTGGCATTGAATTCACAACAGTTTGAATATAGTTGGATCCATTTTCTCTTCATTTGCATCTTAGTCAAGTTTTAAATTGGTTTATAGTTAACGCTAGTGTTTTCCAAGACCTAACACTCGAATAAGTTTCATTTATTTATTTTATCTTTTTTTAATATGTCCTTATGTGTTTGATCATGTAAGTTTTTATGGCTATCATAATTTTTTTTACATCTAATATAATAAATATGATGGGTAGCTAGCAACACATCACAACTACCTGTAACACCCTTCTAACCCACAAAAGCGCTAAGCGCGTTCTTCACTGACTTGACTTTTATCTTTTTCTCAAAAGTACGCTAAGCGGGCTCGACCGCGTTAAGCGGGGTCTGCGATTTCTGCAAAAAACCCTGCACGACCTGCATCAAACCAGTCCCAAACTTTTATCCAAAAACATGTTTTAATCACTAATTTCCTGCAATTTAAGATCTATAAATCTAGTTCTAACATGCATAATTCATTATAAACATCAAATCACAAATATTCATCACAACTTCAATAATCTTCATCAAACCCTAGACCTTCAAATCCATAAACACGGTGGATTTGACTCTAGATCATGTTATCATTCACCAATACAACAATCAACAATATCACACGTCATATTAATCAAGCAATCCTGTCATACCCCAAATTTGTCCTACCCTTAATTTCTAACTGGCTTAAACTTCGCATTCATCTGCATACCCCATTAGGACATTAACATGACATCGCATTCATTCATTAAATAAACATCTAAAAGCATGGGGTCAAAAATCCTCTGGTGAATCGAGTTCTTACTGGTTTAAGGTTCCTACTATAGACAAGTTGGTTGAAATATGGAATCAGGGCTTTTTGTTCACGAATATCGGTCTCTTGCAAATTGCAAGTTATGGGTCCACATTAATCCTGCTATTTCAAGGGAGAAAGGTGATTGCTTTTGAGAGGTTAAAAGTGCAAGCATGGATTAATTCTCAACAGAGTACATTCATTCATCGAAGGTTGTATCTATCCTCTACTTACAGTGCAATTCACCGGGATGGGAGTTTGAATTTGAATGTTGGAACATCTTAGTTTCAATTAAAAGGAAAAGAAGACTTTGAAATTCAAATTATTGCAAAAAAGGAGTAAACTGTATTTTTGAACCCAAAGCCAAGGCATGTCATCATGTGTTGTTTCAAATTCAAACACCAATTCAAAGCTATTATCATTACCACCTCATTACACAAAAATCATCACAAATTCTTTACAAATTCAAGTCCAAACTTATTACAAAAACCCATTCATTCAAGCCCATTACAAAATTACAACACAAAAGAAAAGCAGTTGAAGCATTACAAAAAAATCATATTCAAATCAAGCCAAGTTCCTCGCATACAAGCTAAACCAAAGTTCTGCAGTAAAGATAACAAAACCAAAACCAATCGCACAGGAAAATGAATCAACTACAACTTTGAACCGAATCCCAAGTTCCTTCCATTCACGTTTGTTCCAAATCAGCCCCACACATAAGGATTTTATTCAGCAGCACATTGAAACATACAGTTCCAATTGAACCGGCTGCTACACGAAACCTGCGAACCAGTCCCTCACAAAGCTGACCCGAGCTAAACCTGCAAGCAGAAACAGAAGAAGAAATTCAGTACCAAACACCATAATTGCTAAAAGCCTTGCATCATTAAACCACCAGTCAATATTAACTGATTTCCATGTAACCACATAACAAAAAAACAAAACAGCATTAACCTCAACTCAGTCTGTAGGATATGTATTTATAACTGGACGTTTCGTTGATAGTGATTGGAAGTTGCAGAAGAGAATTCTCAACGTTGTGATGGAACCATACCCTGATTCTGACTCTGCTCTCAACCATGCTGCCTTTCTGATTGGAATTTCGGTGGCAGACTGTTTCCTATTACTTGTAATCGTGCACTCAGTGAAGTTTCCCTTGGAAATCTCAGATTATTACTATCTGCAAAAAATACACTTATCCTCAATGGTCAGTTGATGGTGGGAAGTTGCATTTGCTGAGTTCTGTACAAGATCTAGTGATAAATCCGGGATATTGTAAAATATGTGAAGACTTCAGAGTTGCACGAGAAAAATTCCTAAATCTCAAACAGCAACTTCAGGTCCCCAGTCAAAGGAGCTTTTTGTAATAACCACCCAACAGATTTTTTATAACCAAACTAACATAACTAACTTGTCACACCTAGTAACTAACTCTCAACAAACTTCTAGCAGTCCTAACAGTTATCTGAAACAGAATTTCAACAGAAATTAGAAGAGTAACTGACCTGAAGAAACTCTATATAACAGGAATTCTTCATCACTCACCATTCTCCACCATTTTTTTCACCAATCCCTCGATCCCTTCTCACCTTCACACACCACCTGATTCTTCACCATCTTCATTCTCCACCACTTCACATTCATCTCCTTTCAATCTCCATTCATATTCTCCAAGAACCTTCATCGATTCAGAACCGTGGCAATCTTCATCACTTTCATTCATTCACCAACTCTGAAATTTCTAACCTTAACAGAATCAGCTCCAATCCTCTCCATTGGTTCAACTTCAACAAACCTTCAATCTCTCACTCTCCATCACCTTCACCTTCCTCACGCTTCATCTTCATCTGCAAATTAAAAAAAAAAAAAATCTTCATCAAGAACAACATCTCAAGAATGCATACAAAGAAAAAATCAGAAAAAGAAGAAGAATAGAATTCGGGATTCATAGAAGAGGAAGTGAATCGAAGTGCGAGAAACTAAAAATATCTTAATCAATCTTGGCTCTGCGTTTATCTCGCATCCTCCTGGTATCGAAACGTTCGAAGCTACTTCACCTTCGATCGTATTCACCGCTCTGTGTCAAATTCAATCAGGGGAGGACCTGCAATATAATCACCACCCTCAAAAGATCGATCTCCGCCATCAAGCTTCAGCATCGAATCCGCAACGACATCTACTACAACTTCGTCACAATCTGCGTACAAGAACAACAATCCAGCACGTAACTTTCATCATCAACCACTTCACCATTGTCGTGAATCCGAGAACGAAAGGAAGAGAGACGGGAGCTTGAGGAGGACGAATCACCGCTCACGGTGGCGCTGTGGAAGGGTTGATCGGAAAATGAAGGGGAACGGCGTTGTTTCGTGGAAGAAGAGAGTGAAGCTTCTCAAAGGAAGCTGATGCGTCACAATTGGTGAACCCTAAATCCTTTTTAACTCTTTAGTTTAAACTTTAGGTTAATTGAATATAGGATTAATTAGATTCAGTTTATAATGTTTAAATATGATTAATTAGGTTTCAATTTGATATTAATTACTGGTATAAAGTTTGACTAAAATTGATTAACAAAATTCTGAAAAAATATTTGGATTACAACTTTGGGCTAAACGAAATACTGGTTACACCCCCCACCGGCCCAATCACACCGCTGTTTGGCATGAAGAAACTGAAACAAAAATCTGTATACTAATTGGGGCCTGACGCTTTCATTTCCACACCCCCATTCGTTGGGCCCAAACGCGCTTACAACTAATTCCTGTTCAGGCTAATATTGCTTTTACACCCCTAGTTTAGGCAGAATTGTATTTTGGTTTGAAATCTGTTTTTCTTCATAACTTTGGCTTTATAAATCATTTTCCCATGCAATAAAAAATAAACAAAAATACATTTTGGGTACTTCTATGTGTGTAGATAATTGTGGCATTTTTTGTAGATTTTTAGAATTGTTTTACTATTTTTAATAAATCTTTTCTCCACATGTGTTCATTCTCCTTTTATGTTTTCTAGGTTTTACGAAATAATTTTGTTAAATGTCTTAAGAGTAGAATTAAATTCCCATTTTCTGTATGATATCAGTAGGCTCATGTATGACGTTGTGTATAAAAAATAAAAGTCCAATTCTCTGTTTTGATTAGAATTTCATTAATGTTCCTATGCCCGATTGAAGCATGTTTCTAAATGGGTAACCAAGTGAATTTTGTCCATAATGTGGCTTGCATTTATGCAAAAGCCTTGAGTTCTTTTTGCAGGAGCTATTAGAGATGCTTAAGGAGCATTAGGGTCTGAACTTGATTTTTGAATCTCTCCTTTTCTATTTTTGCTCGATTTTTCTTTCCATATGTAAATATTCATTTTGTATAGTATTCCATTGTGTATAATCTCGTGTGTTTGATATAGTGATACATTCTCAACCTCATAACCTCCCTTAGGTGATAATTAGGAATTAGAATAACATAGAATAGGATGGTAGACTTAGTTCCCCATTTCATTTCTTTTTCTTTTCAACCTTTAAAATACTTAATAAATGTCGATGAAGATCATACCGTTATTACATTTCATAGTAGGAAAGAAATGATTGGGGTGTAGGCCTCGATGTATGTTCTTTCCTACTTAGCGGAGAAGAAATGATTGAGGTGTGAAGCCTCGATGTATTTCTTAACCGTTGTTTAGAGAAACGATCGTGGTGTAGGCCTCGATGTGCATTCTCTAAATATTCACAAAAAAAAAAAAAAACTCTTTTTGTATCTCCTTTACTTAGCGGAGAAGAAATGATTGAGGTGTGAAACCTCGATGCATTTCTTAACCGTTGTTTAGAGAAACGATTGTGGCGTAGGCCTCGATGTGCGTTCTCTAAATATGCAAAACAAAACTCTTTTTGGTATGATCTAAGTCACAAATCAAAATCCCCTTTAAAAAACACCAACCAAAAACACTTCAAAAAACCTAATAAATGTTCAGACTTTAAACAAAAGTAAGGAAGTGATGCGAGACCTTGTAGTGGGTTCTCGTCATCATGGAATTACCCTAAAAGACACAAACCAATCATTTCTTTTTCTTTTGCCTAAGGGCACCGTTATCTCCGCTCCATTGCATCCTAGGCTGTCCCTTATGCAAGAGCGTGAGCGTTAACGCCGCCCAACTAAAAAACACAAAAACAAACAGAAAATCGTGAGCCGAGCTACGGTAACTCTGATTCCTGAAAAGGATACGTAGGCAGCGGGGTAGGGCCCGTGCGAGTACAATTCTTTATTTTCCCTACATTTTGCATTCATTTCGCATATAGACATAGACATAGTTATACACCCATTAGATAGAAACAAACATAGGTGGATACCATCGAGTACGATGGGCGCGAGGGGTGCTAGTACCTTCCCCTTGCGTAACCGACTCCCGTGCCTTGATTCTCTGGTCGCGAGACCTTGTTCCTTCCTTTGCTAGGTTTTCTGATATTCCTTTCCCTTATGGGATAAATATATTGGTGGCGACTCTGTTCATTTTTCGCGAGCGTGCGACAGCTGGCGACTCTGCTGGGGATGTTGCTAGACCTGTTGCTGGTCCATCCTTAGTGAGTCGATCCTAGCCTGCGTTTGTTTGTTTATTTACTGGGTGTTTATTTGTTTTTATGTCTATACCTTGTATATATGTTTGCATGTTTACTTTTCTGCTTGCATATCATGTTTATTTCTGTTTGCACATCATGCATATGGATTATATTCTGTGTTCCTTGGGGTCTTCTGTTCTGTTTTGCAGGTTGGGTGGGATTGTTCTATGAGGTAAAAGGCCCAATACCCAGGCCATGAGTGATACCTTAGGAACTAGGAATAGAGTGGCCATGACGGACAGAAGACGTATGTCTGATTGATCCGATCATGTATCCACGGACAGAGTTTGGTTGAAAGAGGCAATATCGTATGATTACGCCTACTTTCAATCCTCTGTTGGCTTTTTTGACCTACCTTGACCTAGATTCACCTGTGAGTGGGGAGGGATATACATGACAGGTATCATTGGTGACTATTCTGTTCTGTTGGTGACTATTGGTTTTCCTGGTATTCAAAAAGGTGCCGGACCTTTGATCCTGTGACATTTGACCTGTATCAGTTATTCAGAAGTTTGTACAGTGGTTACTAAGATTATATGGACCGTTGATCCCATGCTTTTGCATTGCATAACATCATCGCTTTACCCACTTCATTTATGAGGGATCCTAAAGTCCATTTCAAAAAAAAAAAAGAAAGAAAAAGAAAGAAAACAAAAAGAAAAGAAAAGATATTCTATACAAAAAAAAAAGCCTTGATTCCAAAAAAGAGATAAAAAAAAAAGAAGAAAATAGAAGTGCGAAAAGACTTTAGGATCCCTTGGAAATGAAACATTGCATTCATATCATGTTGCATGTCATGGTTCCGTATCAGAAGCTAATTGGGGTCCCTTTCAATCCAGATTTCTGCTTCATCAACAAATTTGACTTCCCTACATCTGTAGCATACAAGGATTAATCAGGAAAATCATGGACCGTCTTGAACAAAATCAGGTTGAACTTCGTAAGGACCTGGATACTATGGGGGAAAGGATGACCCAACTCTTCGAGACTCTCCAGATTGTTGTTCAAGGGCAAGAAGAGCTTAGACAAAGTGTTGCTAAATGGACTAATAGTACTCCGACTACTGTTGCTAATAGAGGATCAAAACCTGTGCCCGTGGAAGTTCCAAATAAGGAGGATTCACATCACGAGAACGATTCTGAACTCGAAGCTTTCAAGTTCCCAATTGAGGAAAATGAGAGGAAATTTCACCTCTTGGAAGAAAGATTGAAGGCTTTAGAAGGTCGAAGCTCCTCAGGATTAAATGCTATTGATTTGTGCCTAGTGCCTGATATCAAGATTCCTACTAAGTTCAAAGTCCCCAGTTTTGAGAAATACAAGGGTACCACTTGTCCGATGAGTCACATCAAGGCATTTTGCAACAAGATGGCTCCGTATGCAGAAAATGATAAGCTTCTCATGCACTTCTTCCAAGATAGCCTAAGTGGGGCATCCCTTGAGTGGTATACAAGACTTGAACGGATACATATTCGCACGTGGGATGAATTAGCAGAGGCTTTTCTCAAGCATTACAAGTACAACAGTGACATGACTCCTACTAGACTACAACTTCAAAGTTTAACTCAGGAGGTGGATGAGTCTTTTAAGGAGTATGCACAAAGATGGAGAGAATTAGCTTCCAGAGTCCAACCTCCTCTTTTGGAACGAGAGCTTGTAGACATGTTCATGAATACTCTGAAAGATCCTTATCTGAACATGATGATTGGGTGTGCTTCCTCCGAATTCTCAAGTTTGGTTGTCGTGGGAGAACGAATTGAAAATGCTTTAAAGATGGGTAAGATCCAAGATATGGCCAATGCTTCTGAATTCACTGAAGAAGAGAAAAGTGAAACAAATGCAATTTCAGAGAATAGAGAAGAAGAACTCCCTGCTTATCCTCAGGTTCATGTTCTTAACTATCACCAAAATTACCAACAACAAGGTCCACGAAGGCCGAGAAGACCACCAAGAAAGATTGACCCGATTCCCGTGACTTATAGTCAACTGCTCTCTCATTTACTCAATGAATCCTTGGTCGAACTAAGGGAGGCTAAGCCCCCTCCAACGCCGATTCCACAAGGATATGACCTAAATGCAAAGTGCGAGTACCATTCTGGGACATCTGGACATTCAACTGAGGATTGTAATATTTTGAAACACAAGGTCCAAGATCTCATTGACTCCAAAGCGATATCATTCACTCCAAATGGTCTTCATATAAATTGGAAGGTTCATGGGGCTCCCGATCGAGGGATAAGCAAGACCTGGTCTATCTTGAGCATTGCGCCATTTGCATCGCTCGAATCCCTTATAGAATTACAAATTCCTAGGTGATTTCATCAGAATCTTCTTCCATGTGGTAATCAAGGGTGTTCTACACAATGCTTCTCATTCTCAAGTTGCTTCCCCGTTTGTTGGAACTTCAATTGGTTAAGATTCTAGTATTGGGTCTTCTTCACCACAAGTAGTTCTCTTGAGTTTGATGATCATACAAGATTCTTTCCATTTATGATGGCGATTACTACTCTAGCAACTATGCTTGGGGCTCCCGCACGAGGGATAAGCAAGACACACTCTTATCTTGAGCATTGCATCACTCGCATTGCTCGAATCCCTAAAGCAAGGCAAAAGTTTACAACTCTTGGGTGACTTCGTTGGAGTTTTCTTTGGAAGTAATATGAAGTGTTTGGAAGGAACCGCAAAAAAGTATTCGAGATCAATAAGTCCAGACGGAGTCAAGCCTCCTCAACTATGGCAATCATCAATTCGTTTCTGCATTTTCATTTGTAGTTTTCCCTGTTTTGTTAAATGTTACTTCCATGTAAAACTTGTTTGTTTTTAATGAAAATAAAAATGCACTGCATATGTTAGTTTCGAATCAATCCATTCGTGTTCACTCATATATCTCTGTCTATCGATATCAAACTCTTGATTAAGCAAAAAAAATATCAAAAGGAGAATGATGAAAAATATAATAAATGCAAAAATATCTAATTGTGTGCTTTTGAATAAAACCCCGCTGAGGATGTACAGGCATTGTTTCAAATCCCTAAACACTGGAGATATAAGGGAGATAGACCCTCGTTAACCCCTTTGAGCCTTGAAGTAGGAGTTTCTTTTCTATACAAAAGAAAAAACCCTCACATCTAACCCAGGGGCAGGGTAGCATTCAATTAATCTGATCGAGCATTCAGAATTCATCAGGAGTGTGCATCCAAGGATACAACAATGGTTGTCTTTAAAAAGTTTGAGGAAAGTAAATACCACAATGATAATCCCTCATCAATCAAAGAATGAGGCAGTCACAATTACCTCCAACAAATCAGAGATTCAGGATCACACGACTTGTTCAAAAAAAAAAAAAAAAAGAAGTGAATAAAAAAAAAGAGAGCCCGCTAAGTCACCAACTTGAAAACAAGTGACTTAGGCAAAAATTAGGGCATCCCGCTGGACTCCAAAATAAAATTCAAAAGAATTTGTCCAGGCAAAAGTTAGGGAAACAAGAAGGCAGAAGCGAAAAACGAGGATTACAAAACAAAGACCATCGTCAAAAGAACAAAGTCGTGTGATCAGGCACCAAAAAAGAAAGTGAGTGACTGCCATGTCCGAGAAGACTTCATTGATTCCTCAATCATCTCAAACTCCTCTTGAAGGATGAACGCTCGTATCAGGTTAAGTTGGAATTTAGGACTGGAGAACATCACGAAGAATGGGTGGGTTAGGTTAGACTTTGAGCCTTAAATCCTTTCTTTTTAAAACCGTGAACCAGGCCACGTTACAACCCTTAAAAGACCTAATTGAAGCAGAGTTTATTTCAAAAGCAAGTTATGTGAAACTGACTCCTAGATGTGTGCTTACCATTCATGTTGGTATCGATATGACAAATAATTCAAACACTGAATGTCACAACTTTGTTTTAATAACTTTGATTTCGAAGCTAGCATAAGCATTGCATTTAGATTATCATCTTCAAAACAAATATCTTTTACTTGTGAATAAACATTTGGCATCAAGGAAGATCAAACAATGAACAACTGCAGAAAAAGTTGATCGATTCCATGAGCCATTCACTTCAGAGGCTGATTACTCCAAGGGGCAAGATGTGTGAAGACTCTGTTAACTGAGGCATCCATTCAAATTTCCATCAATCTGGGGCAATCAAGTCGAGGAATCTCTCTTGAGGTCAATTAATCTGGGGCAATTACGTCGAGATTTGACAAATCTCTCCAAGGATCCTTTCGGGCAAATTCCTTCGTAGTCCACGAATCTTGGGGCATAATCTTCTGAGTTGTATTGCTCTCCCCGATCATAGGAGTTTATTTCTCCCAGAACCTTGGTCTCTCCCCAAGCATGGAGTTTATTTCTCCTGAGAGTTTGTTCCATTCCTCAAGCATAGGAGTTTATTTCTCCTAGGAGTTTGTTCCACTCCCCCAACCTGGTCTCCTTGTATGAATTT
This sequence comes from Vicia villosa, assembly GCF_029867415.1. Taxonomy (NCBI): domain Eukaryota; kingdom Viridiplantae; phylum Streptophyta; class Magnoliopsida; order Fabales; family Fabaceae; genus Vicia; species Vicia villosa. Next base: position 174,817,338 of record NC_081181.1, read on the forward strand.
CTCACCCTCAACATGGTGAATTGAGGGAATCTCCTCAAGCTCACCATCCCCAAGCAATTCAAGGTGTAGGGAAAGTCAAATGAAGTCACTTCCTCCCCAACAAAGCTACATTCCAACCCTCAAGGCAGCTGCCAATAGTATTTGGTACTGTAGGGTTTCCAACACCGATTCATATTGGCATCTCAAGACAACAAGCAACGGACCCCAATGATCATGCTTCCCTATCTCACTAACGCCTTTATTTGACACTTTTGCATATAGAACCCATTACATACAGCATTGCATCCTCAAAAGCGTAGCATATCTGTCAAAGCGGATCATTACGCCATAGAAAAATTCAAACATGCATCAAAGTATAAGCCAGATAATACAGATCAACACCCAATCAAGATAACAATACTTCCCCACAGAAAAGTTGTCCTTACAAACTCCGATTGATATCTGCTACTACATCACAAATCTCCTCAAACCGTGGTGCCAATACCTGGTATTCTCAATCCCCAAAAGAAATCTTATCTTCTCTCTCCTGGCCTTCTTTGTCAGAATCGTTGTCTCCGAGGTTATTTCCCGTGTGCTGCGTGAAGATTAGAGTGCGAATGAGGGTGGGCATTCAACCCATCTCATTTTTCAACCGTTTGAATAACCATACTTGGTGTGTGGCAATTCGAACGATTGCCACTCTTGATGAGTTACACCCCGCCTTTGGCCTGAGGGATTAATGTAATTCTTATGCTTCGAAAGCATCAACATCTTCGTGATTATGTCTTTTGATCGAGTCTAGTCGTCACTGGTCTCCGTGGTCCCTTCCCCTCGTACGGAAAAACTTTTAGATCCAACCCCCGTGTTGTGTATCCTTTACCTTCCGTCCCGGCAAACCATTTCAAAACCAATCCCCAACCTCAGTGTTGATATTAATTTTTTCTTCCCTTGACCTCAGTGTCGATACCTTTCTTTCCCAACCCCAGTGTTGATGTCTATCCTTTTCTTGTCCAACCTCAGTGTTCATGCCTATCATCCCTTCACCGACCTCTGTGTCGATGCCAATCGTCATTCACAACCTCAGTGTTGATGTTTATCTTTTCTTGTCCAACCTCAGTGTTGATGTCCTCGACCTCAATGCCGACGCCTTTCCTTTCACAACCTCAGTGTTGATGTCCCCCAACCTCAGTGTTGATACGCTCCAACTTCAGCGTTGATGTCCTCCAACCCCAGTGTTGATGTTCATCCCTTCTTTCAATTCTTGTGGATCGTAGGTCTGTCAACCTTATCCTCGTCTTTTTCATTCTTGTGGATCGTAGGTCTGTCAACCTTATCCTCGTCTTTTTCATTCCTTGTGGATCGTAGGTCTGTCAACCTCATCCTCGTCTCTTTTCATTTTTTTTTGTGGATCGTAGGTCTGTCAACCTTATCCTCATCTTTTTCATTTCCTGTGGATCGTAGGTCCGTCAACCTTATCCTCATCTTTTTCATCCTTGTGGATTGTAGATCCTATCATTCCATCGAACCCGTATTTTCCAACCACGGTTTCATACAACAATCACCTCCTTTGAGAACCTTGTATTGGCACCTTGGCTACGTTACAAGCTATCTCCATTCATCAAACTATTCACCATAAACTTTTCCACCAGAAAAAAGAAAAACATTTCTCTTTCCCCAGCAGATATCAAAACAAAAATAAGGATAACACCTACACCATCCTCTTCAGGACAAATTTCTGGTACTTTGATATTTAATCTTCTTCCACCTCGAAGGTTCGAAAAGCTAGCGCCAATCTCACCTTCAGGTTTAAGACGATTAAATAGGGGCAGCTGTCATACCCCAAATTTGTCCTACCCTTAATTTCTAACTGGCTTAAACTTCGCATTCATCTGCATACCCCATTAGGACATTAACATGACATCGCATTCATTCATTAAATAAACATCTAAAAGCATGGGGTCAAAAATCCTCTGGTGAATCGAGTTCTTACTGGTTTAAGGTTCCTACTATAGACAAGTTGGTTGAAATATGGAATCAGGGCTTTTTGTTCACGAATATCGGTCTCTTGCAAATTGCAAGTTATGGGTCCACATTAATCCTGCTATTTCAAGGGAGAAAGGTGATTGCTTTTGAGAGGTTAAAAGTGCAAGCATGGATTAATTCTCAACAGAGTACATTCATTCATCGAAGGTTGTATCTATCCTCTACTTACAGTGCAATTCACCGGGATGGGAGTTTGAATTTGAATGTTGGAACATCTTAGTTTCAATTAAAAGGAAAAGAAGACTTTGAAATTCAAATTATTGCAAAAAAGGAGTAAACTGTATTTTTGAACCCAAAGCCAAGGCATGTCATCATGTGTTGTTTCAAATTCAAACACCAATTCAAAGCTATTATCATTACCACCTCATTACACAAAAATCATCACAAATTCTTTACAAATTCAAGTCCAAACTTATTACAAAAACCCATTCATTCAAGCCCATTACAAAATTACAACACAAAAGAAAAGCAGTTGAAGCATTACAAAAAAATCATATTCAAATCAAGCCAAGTTCCTCGCATACAAGCTAAACCAAAGTTCTGCAGTAAAGATAACAAAACCAAAACCAATCGCACAGGAAAATGAATCAACTACAACTTTGAACCGAATCCCAAGTTCCTTCCATTCACGTTTGTTCCAAATCAGCCCCACACATAAGGATTTTATTCAGCAGCACATTGAAACATACAGTTCCAATTGAACCGGCTGCTACACGAAACCTGCGAACCAGTCCCTCACAAAGCTGACCCGAGCTAAACCTGCAAGCAGAAACAGAAGAAGAAATTCAGTACCAAACACCATAATTGCTAAAAGCCTTGCATCATTAAACCACCAGTCAATATTAACTGATTTCCATGTAACCACATAACAAAAAAACAAAACAGCATTAACCTCAACTCAGTCTGTAGGATATGTATTTATAACTGGACGTTTCGTTGATAGTGATTGGAAGTTGCAGAAGAGAATTCTCAACGTTGTGATGGAACCATACCCTGATTCTGACTCTGCTCTCAACCATGCTGCCTTTCTGATTGGAATTTCGGTGGCAGACTGTTTCCTATTACTTGTAATCGTGCACTCAGTGAAGTTTCCCTTGGAAATCTCAGATTATTACTATCTGCAAAAAATACACTTATCCTCAATGGTCAGTTGATGGTGGGAAGTTGCATTTGCTGAGTTCTGTACAAGATCTAGTGATAAATCCGGGATATTGTAAAATATGTGAAGACTTCAGAGTTGCACGAGAAAAATTCCTAAATCTCAAACAGCAACTTCAGGTCCCCAGTCAAAGGAGCTTTTTGTAATAACCACCCAACAGATTTTTTATAACCAAACTAACATAACTAACTTGTCACACCTAGTAACTAACTCTCAACAAACTTCTAGCAGTCCTAACAGTTATCTGAAACAGAATTTCAACAGAAATTAGAAGAGTAACTGACCTGAAGAAACTCTATATAACAGGAATTCTTCATCACTCACCATTCTCCACCATTTTTTTCACCAATCCCTCGATCCCTTCTCACCTTCACACACCACCTGATTCTTCACCATCTTCATTCTCCACCACTTCACATTCATCTCCTTTCAATCTCCATTCATATTCTCCAAGAACCTTCATCGATTCAGAACCGTGGCAATCTTCATCACTTTCATTCATTCACCAACTCTGAAATTTCTAACCTTAACAGAATCAGCTCCAATCCTCTCCATTGGTTCAACTTCAACAAACCTTCAATCTCTCACTCTCCATCACCTTCACCTTCCTCACGCTTCATCTTCATCTGCAAATTAAAAAAAAAAAAAATCTTCATCAAGAACAACATCTCAAGAATGCATACAAAGAAAAAATCAGAAAAAGAAGAAGAATAGAATTCGGGATTCATAGAAGAGGAAGTGAATCGAAGTGCGAGAAACTAAAAATATCTTAATCAATCTTGGCTCTGCGTTTATCTCGCATCCTCCTGGTATCGAAACGTTCGAAGCTACTTCACCTTCGATCGTATTCACCGCTCTGTGTCAAATTCAATCAGGGGAGGACCTGCAATATAATCACCACCCTCAAAAGATCGATCTCCGCCATCAAGCTTCAGCATCGAATCCGCAACGACATCTACTACAACTTCGTCACAATCTGCGTACAAGAACAACAATCCAGCACGTAACTTTCATCATCAACCACTTCACCATTGTCGTGAATCCGAGAACGAAAGGAAGAGAGACGGGAGCTTGAGGAGGACGAATCACCGCTCACGGTGGCGCTGTGGAAGGGTTGATCGGAAAATGAAGGGGAACGGCGTTGTTTCGTGGAAGAAGAGAGTGAAGCTTCTCAAAGGAAGCTGATGCGTCACAATTGGTGAACCCTAAATCCTTTTTAACTCTTTAGTTTAAACTTTAGGTTAATTGAATATAGGATTAATTAGATTCAGTTTATAATGTTTAAATATGATTAATTAGGTTTCAATTTGATATTAATTACTGGTATAAAGTTTGACTAAAATTGATTAACAAAATTCTGAAAAAATATTTGGATTACAACTTTGGGCTAAACGAAATACTGGTTACACCCCCCACCGGCCCAATCACACCGCTGTTTGGCATGAAGAAACTGAAACAAAAATCTGTATACTAATTGGGGCCTGACGCTTTCATTTCCACACCCCCATTCGTTGGGCCCAAACGCGCTTACAACTAATTCCTGTTCAGGCTAATATTGCTTTTACACCCCTAGTTTAGGCAGAATTGTATTTTGGTTTGAAATCTGTTTTTCTTCATAACTTTGGCTTTATAAATCATTTTCCCATGCAATAAAAAATAAACAAAAATACATTTTGGGTACTTCTATGTGTGTAGATAATTGTGGCATTTTTTGTAGATTTTTAGAATTGTTTTACTATTTTTAATAAATCTTTTCTCCACATGTGTTCATTCTCCTTTTATGTTTTCTAGGTTTTACGAAATAATTTTGTTAAATGTCTTAAGAGTAGAATTAAATTCCCATTTTCTGTATGATATCAGTAGGCTCATGTATGACGTTGTGTATAAAAAATAAAAGTCCAATTCTCTGTTTTGATTAGAATTTCATTAATGTTCCTATGCCCGATTGAAGCATGTTTCTAAATGGGTAACCAAGTGAATTTTGTCCATAATGTGGCTTGCATTTATGCAAAAGCCTTGAGTTCTTTTTGCAGGAGCTATTAGAGATGCTTAAGGAGCATTAGGGTCTGAACTTGATTTTTGAATCTCTCCTTTTCTATTTTTGCTCGATTTTTCTTTCCATATGTAAATATTCATTTTGTATAGTATTCCATTGTGTATAATCTCGTGTGTTTGATATAGTGATACATTCTCAACCTCATAACCTCCCTTAGGTGATAATTAGGAATTAGAATAACATAGAATAGGATGGTAGACTTAGTTCCCCATTTCATTTCTTTTTCT